>NC_090319.1:229021831-229324691 GCF_040869045.1 Eurosta solidaginis | reverse complement strand
AGTGAAATAAAGAAAATAAGCAGTACAAATATTACTAAAGAAATGTCAATTCAATTCAATTCAATTCAAAATTCAATATGCAGAAGCTTTGAAAAAAAAATAACAAAAAAGGTGAAATGCCGCTGTTAAAAAAAGATGTAGCAATAATCGCGAAACCTTAATCAAAACAAACAGTGGAAAAAACTAAACAAGATTTAGACAACAAAGTAGATCCTAAAAATTAAAAAATGTCGAATATCGCATCAAAAAGCAACGGTGTAATGGTAATTCGCAGTGAAAATACTGATGAACGTGACAGAATAAAAACTTACTTACTTAATTGGCGCTTAACCGTCTAAACGGTTATGGCCGTCCAACAAGACGTGCCAGTCGCTCCTTCGCTTCGCCAACCGGCGCCAATTGGTCACACCAAGGGAGTTTAAATCGTCTTCCACCTGGTCCTTCCAACGGAGTGGTGGCCGCGTCTACCTCTGCTCCCATAGGCGGGTTCCGATAGAAACACAGAATAAAAACAGCTATTGAAAATAATATTGGAAAAGATTATGAAATTAAGGTGCCAAACTTGATCCGCCCAAGCTTTATTGTGAAAGGTGTAAATATTCAAGGTGATAATACTGAGTTGATTCAGAGAATAAAAAAACAAAACGCTCACATAAGCGAAAGTGCATTAAAAGTTGTGAAAAAAATAGAAAGAAAACGAGGTAATACAATAGTTTTTGATGCTATAATACAAGCTGAAAAAGAGGACTTTTTAAAAATACTTGCGGCAGAACGAACAAATATTGAAAGAGGTAAAGTGTACGATGCAATCAGTGTGCTAAAGGTGTTATAAATGTATATGCTTTAACCACAAATCTGCGGAATGCAAAAGTGATGAAGCGTGTCATAAATGCCATGTCAGCCATAATTCAAAAACGTGTAACGAAAATCCCATAAATAAATGTTTAAATTGTATTAAAGCAAAGGAAATGTTAAACCTGCCTTTAGACATAATTCACACACATAGACACATTTGACAAAGAATGTCCTTGCTATGTGAAAAAATTGCAAAAAAGGAAAAGTAAGCTCGGGTATTGGCAATTAAAAAATTATGAGGCGATAAATCTAAAAGATAACATTAAACAACGAAAGAAGAAAATTAAAATGAAGTTAATATCAACAGTATCACAGCCAATAAGGAAGAAGTTGAAAGAATGATAGAAGAAGAAGCTCCTAATTTTGTTTTTTGTACAGAGACTCATACCACAGAGAATGTCAGTGAGTCAGAACTTAATATTGTTGGATATAACCATGCAAGGTGTGATTCACATAGCCGACACACAGGTGGTGTATTGATATATATTCAAAAATTGATTAGCTTTAAAGTAATATACAACAGCAATATAAACAATAATATGTGGTGTGTTGTGTTGAAAACAACGAGAAGCACAAGTAAGTTGGTGTAGTATACCATTCAACGAATACAAGCGATGCTGAGTTCATTAGATATATGGGTGAAGTGCTGGAAGGATACTTTACTGAAAATGAAAACAATGTCGTTATTGGTGATTTCAATGTAAACATGAATGTAGTTTCAACTTACTCAGACCAGCTAAACCAAATATTCACATCAATGTCAATGAGACAGTTAATCAATTTTAATACAAGAATAAACGAATTATCGCAAACAAATATAGACCTTATCTATAACAATAGCAATGATATCGAAATACAAAATTTAGAGAATCAAAGAATATCAGATCACGAAACAATTTGCTTCAAACTGCCCATACAAAAAACTACAAAATGAGGGTGTATGAAAACCGCTTATTTATGCTGGGACAACTATACGGGGGAAAATTTATTAAATCACCTAAGGAACTATAATCTGGTCGAACTTACAAACTGTGACATCGATGAGAAAGTCATAGTCATAAATAACATTTTGGAAGACGTAATGAATACAATGATATTTGAAAACCAAGTTCAAATCAAACTAATGAATAAGTGGTACGATCGTGAACTTACTGAACTGAATAAGCAAAAATATGAACTTTACAAGTTGGCAAAGATATCAAACTCATGGCAGAATTACAATGATATTAAACGACACTACAACAGAGTATACAAGCTTTAAACGAAGCAATACATGGAGAATAAAGTCACAATCAACAGTAGAAACCAAAGGCTAAAATGTTTAAAAGATACTGAAAAATGAACAACGAGAATTCTCAAATAAAACGAGTTTTTATGAACACTTATGTTGAGGAAGATTACGAAATTGCAAGGCAATTAAATCAGTTTTTTGTTGAAAGTATAAGAATAATCCGTAGTAGTATTGAAGCCATTATGCCAGTTGAAGCTGAGGTAGACATAAATAGAAATTTATTTGAACTTAAAAATGTAAATGTGGAGCAGCTCTTGCTTGTAGCGGCAACATTACAAAATAAATATGGTGGGAAAATATTATTGACGGAAGGTGTCTTCAAAGATAGTATGGTCTACTTAGGATACTCTGAGTGTTATGGAATCGCATTTTCTATGGGAGCAGCAAGGAAGGCAGTCGGCATGATATCGTGATGCACTGTGGCTAGTCATGTCGGCTGGGCTGGGTTCTTGCCAACCTTGCTGTCCTGCGCCATACACAGAAAAAAGGTCATATCATGCCTATAAAAAAACTGACAAAAGCGCAGAGCCGGCTCAAAAACGCTTATATTTCAAATTAAACCAACATCCGGCAGAACCGGATGCCACGGACAGACCGTTAAACATTCAAACTTGAAAATTCAAAAAAATCTATCGCAACAAAAATTACCGAACCGGACATGACCGGTTGCTAACGCTGAAAATCAAATAAAAAAAACTGGAAGAGGGGGAAAAACAAAAATGCTGAAAATAAAAATAAAAAGGCCGAATATACATAGGGGCGCCGCGGGTGTTGTTGCGACGCCCGGTGCTTATTCCCACCCTCAAAAACCATGGCCACCGACGCACCTAATTTTCGGTGGCCCCTTACCTGAAAACCCTACGTGCCTTTTAAATAAATAGAGAAGTCAGCATTCACATTATTACAACTTTTATTTAAAATTCATTTCGTTGCTCGAGGAGAATACTGTGCGAGATGTCCAGAAAGCCCAGACAGGGTAAAAAAAATCATATTTGTAGGTCTAAAGGAAAATCAATTTATAAATTTAGCAAAATTGGGTAAATTGCTACTTGAGTATTAGTGTTAAAAAAAACGTTTATCTAAAGGAAAAGCGTAGGGCAGTTAGGAGAAAAAAAGGTCAAAATTCACCCCGTTCACCCTATATTACCGACGATTGTTTCCTTGGAAAAGGAAAATTTGCTTCTCTGTACTTAAATTTCCTCCACCTGTCAATGTTACATGCTGAACATCGCCTGATGCAACAAATGGTCCGTCAAGAGTTCTACATCCCACGCCTAAAACCGCAAATCAAAAAATGCATATTTACGTGTAAAACTTGCACTATGCATAAACAAAGGATGCGCACTCAGATAATGGCAGCTCTTCCCCCGGAACGCTGTAACTTCGCTCCGCCCATCACCACCACTGGTGTTGACTTTGCAGGGCCTTTTCAGATAAAAGCCTCCATGTTAAGGTCTTCTACCTATACAAAGGGCTATGTGGCCGTCTTTGTTTGTTTCACAACAAAAGCGGTACACCTCGAGTTATGTTCTGATCTGACCACAGCGGCTTTCCTCGCGGAATTTGCTCGCTTTATCGCACGGCGAGGATTTCCCTCTAAAATGATGAGCGATAATGGAAAAACTTTTGTCGGAGCTAAAAGAACAACCGAAAAATAATTTGTCAAATTCGCGGAAAAAGTCTCCTCAGAAATCATAGCAAAATACGCACCCCAAGGTATCGATTGGCAATTCATCCCACCTAGGGCCCCACATATGGGCGGCTTATGGGAATCAGCTGTAAAAAGCTTCAAAATGCATTTCAAAAAAAAAATCGCTGGAACTCACAAGTTCAATTTCGAGGAATTTACCACGTTACTCACTCGAATCGAAGCCGTTCTTAACTCAAGGCCACTCTCTGCGATCTCGCAAGATCCCTCCGATTTCACAGCCCTCACCCCCGGGCATTTTCTTACAGGAGCACCGCTTTTGGCCACCCCTGAACCAAGTGTTGACTCTCTTTCCCTTCTAAATCGATGGGAACGAATAAAGGTTCTACATCACGAATTTAGCCACCGATGGAAGGAGGAATATCTAAAAGACCTCCATAAACGATACCGGTGGAAAGACACCCAAAAGGCCCCAAATGTTGGAGAATGCGTCCTAATAAGCGACGAATGTCTCCCCCACTGAATGGCGACTTGGCCTTAGAAAAGGTTCATCAGGGACCTGACGGTCATATTAGAGTCGTCGACCTCTGAACACAAAATGGCAGGCTGTCTAGACCGCTAGTTAAGTTATGCTTCCTGCCGACTGCCAATAGCGATTAAGATAGTAACCCCTTTAACCAATAAAGAGTACGATAGTAACCCCTTCAATCTGAAACCTACGAAACGATACCCTTACCTCCAACCTCACTACCATATTGAACAATACACAGCACCGCGTAATCGCGCTCCAAGGGCCGTAGCGACTCCACCGGAGCGGCCTGCTCCGACCGAAACGATGCGCGACGCCAACAACCCCGCTTACGATGTGGACTTTGTAGTCGTCCTCATGCACTCCGCCTGTGTTCCATATTCCGGGCCATGTCACCACCGCAACGTCGACAAGTGGCAACCGCGCACGGGTACTGCCTTAATTGCCTGGCGCACACGCATGTCGCAACGGAGTGCACACCAGCCAACGTGTAACAAATTTGTTACCAACCCCACCACACGATGTTCCATCGAGGCCCACAAGGGAATCCGATCGCCATGGGGAACCGCCGCCGTCGACAACCTGCAACGTCGAGAGAAACGCAGCGCGCCGGGAGTTACGCACCCGTCGCAGCCTCACGAAGCCGCCGTCCCGTAGTACGTTAAACTTCTCAGCAGCCGCAGCATCGTCGACTATCTCGGCCTCTCCCAGCTACTCATCGTCATCGTCAGCAGCCCCGGTCGCATCACCGACGCGCCACCGGGCTAAGCAACGTCGTGGAGACGTCGCAACAGTTACAACGTTTGCTAGACTAAGTATACGCCTAGGGGGCCGGGATGGTCAAATGAGCAAATATTCCCACAGAGGTCGCGTCACACAGAACCCAGAACACGTTACCCAACACTCCACACTTGACACAAGCAGACACATATACACATACACATAGACACTTATTGTAACACAACACACCACACCTGTCAACTTGTTCAATTGTTTTTATCACAATTTTGCGAACATCAACGCGACAACACGTCGATCTATTGTGCCGCCAATAAAGTGCTTCCTTCGCCTCAAACTCGTGCGTTACCATTCATTCAAATTTGCAATCGACGTAAGTAGTGCCGTGCAAGTGCCCCTTGGTCTCTCTTGAGTGAGTGAAGCGCCCCAAAGTCCCCTAGCCCTTAGAACCCAGAAACCCCGCGCGAGTGCGAATGCCCCTGAGCCCATACCCAATTGTTTAACTTTGTTTTTTGTTCTTGTAACTCTCTTTAGCTTGTTACATTGTATTAGCTTTTTCTAAATTCGTTTGTTTGATTTAGTTAGGCTTACTGTGTTTATTTTTATTTTATTTTGGTTAGTTGATTGAAGCAAATGATGAAGACACTACGTATGTGTCGAAACAATTGTTTTGCTTTTTTATTTTTATTTTAATAAAGACAAAAACAATAAATATATTGTTTAAACGACTTTAAGGTGTATCAATTTTATATTGTCGTGTGTGTGAGTCGTTTACCGCTCTAAACTAACTATTTAGTTATGTCGGTCACCAAACCATCTGAGCTGTACCAATATCAAAAAACCAAGGAAAAAATGTGTTCGCTCAAGTCGGGCATTTGGTTCTTGTCCAACTGTAAAAAACAAAAAGTAATGCCTAAGTTCATCGATTCTTCTTTTAAATGCAAAAGCAAGTGCCCCGTAGGCGGCCACCGTGGTGTGATGGTAGCGTGCTCCGCCAACCACACCGTATGCCCCGGGTTCAACCCCCGGGCAAAGCAACATCAAAATTTTAGAAATAAGGTTTTTCAATTAGAAGAAAATGTTTCTAAGCGGGGTAGCCCCTCGGCAGTGTCTGGCAAGCGCTCCGAGTGTATTTCTGCCATGAAAAGCTCTCAGTGAAAACTAATCTGCCTTGCAGATGTCGTTTGGAGTCGGCATAAAACATGTAGGTCCCGTCCGGCCAATTTGTAGGGAATATCAAGAGGAGCACGACGCAAATTGGAAGAGAAGATCGGCCTTAGATCTCTTCGGAGGTTATCGCACCTTACATTTATTTTTATTTATTTTAAGTGCCCCGTAGGAAAATTATCCATTCAAAAGGCGAAAGTGTATTGGCTGAGCCATTCGTTACAACAAAAAGCACGCTCAGCTTTCTTCATGTGAATTGCTCGCGTTAGCCAACAATCTATCTTACGTCGTTTGGGAACATTTTATGATTAAGCTAAACGCTAAAACCGACCGATTATCTCGACAACAAATGCTACAAAAACGAATCAAATTAAAAAAAGCTAAGTCAAACGAAAAGCCCCAGAAAATCTTCGAGTGAGTTCATCCCGAATTTAGTTATCAATAAATCTAATGTGACCTTAGATGAAAATGAAATCAGCCTACTGAATAAAGGCCTTAACTTCGTGTTACTGCAGAAACTTAAACCTATGCAGGACATAATAGTGGATTCTGAATTAGCCTTCCGGAAAGTAGATACGGAAGCAGCAGAAAATGTGCGTTATTGTGTAAAAAAAGCTCTTATGTCCAAATCCAAGTCCATACCCAACAACTCATCCCTTTTTCACAAAGCGGTCAAATCTTTAAACGATAAAAATATTTATGTAACAAAAGCCGATAAAGGCAATTGTGTAGTTGTGCTAAACGAAGCGATTACAACAAAGGTATGATCGAGCTTATTGAGGAAGGAAATTACGTCAAGGTGAAAATCCTCTCCCGAAGATGAAAAAGGAGGTGATCGAGTGCAGAAAAAAGTATGCGAAACTATTCGGTCGTCGTTGGGACAAAAATATGCATAAGTCATACGTCCGTGTGCCTTGCTTATATGGTTTATATAAAGTTCATAAGCCTGGAAACAAATTTCGACCCATTATCGCCGGGTATACGTCACCTATAGCAAATATAGCATTATGGTTGAGCAGTTACTTTAAAGAACTCAAGAGTTTCGATAACTTTTCTATAAAAAACTCTCTTGAACTAATCGAAAAGGTCACAAATATACAGATAAATCCGAATGAGTGCTTTACTTCCTTTGATATAACTTCGTATTTGTCTAAGGTACCGAAAAATGGTGCTTTGGATGCCTTGAAAGTTTGGCTGGATAAACAAAATATCAACCCGTTCATCGCCAACGCTTTATTTCATTTAACCTCTGCGTGTATAAACCTATCATTTTTCCAGTTTAGACCATTTTTCTACGAACAAACAGAGGGCCTACCAATGGGTTTAAGCATAAGTCCGTTTCTATGCAATTTGTTCATGAACAGTTTTGAAGAACAACTTGTTCAAAGCTCTCTATTCCCACGCTTCCATTGCAGATACGTTGACGATTGCTTTATTATTATGGAGAGGGAAAAAATCGAAGAAACCCTGACTCTATTCAATTCAAAAAATAATGCAATACAGTTCACATGTGAATATGAATCCAATAATGAGCTGCCGTTTTTGGACCTAAAAATAAAACGCGATATCGATGGAAATATCGAATTCGATATATATCGGAAGCCCACCTCGACTGATCGATTTATTCCGATTGAGTCCAATCACCACCTTTCCCACAAATTAGCCGCTTTCAATTCCATGGCTCACCGGCTAGTAAATGTGCCGCTCAGTGATTCGGCATACAAAAAAGAAAAGGAAAAAATCGTGAGCATCGCAAAAACAAATAGTTATAGCTCCAGCATTATATTGCAAATAATAAAAAAGCACAACAACAAAAAGGAACGAAGGGAGAGTAGTTCATTTTTTGACACAGTGGGCGTGGATGATAAGAAAACTTGGTGTAGCATTATGATCCAAACAGCTTTAATGACTTAAAAAAAACTTTATAGGCAAGTAAATGTAATGTTGGCCCCAAAAACAACACCAATTCCCGTCCAACAAGGCGCGCCAGTCGCTCCTTCGCTCCGCCAACCGGCGCCAACTGGTCATACCAAGGGAATTTAAATCGTTTTCCACCTGGTCCTTCCAACGGAGTGGGGGCCGCCCTCTACCTCTGCTTCCATAGGCGGGTTCCGATAGAAACACTTTCTTGGCCGGAGCATCATCTTTCATTCGCATAACATGGCCTATAAGGGAAAATAACAATGTAGGAAAATTAACCTAGGGTAACCCTTGAATGTGTTTGTATGACATGGGTATCAAATGGAAGGTATTAAAGAGTATTTTAAAAGGCAGTGGGCCTTAGTTCTATAGATATCACCATTAAGGTGGACCAGGGATGACTATAATGTATTTGTACGATATGGGTATCAAATGAAAGGTGTTAATGAGTATTTTAATAGGGAGTAGCCCTAAGTTGTATATGTGAAGCCGTTTTCGATATATCGGCCAAAATGTGGACCAGGGTGACCCAGAACATCATCTGTCGGGTACCGCTAATTTATTTATATATGTAATACCACGAACAGCGCTCCTGCCATGATTCCAAGGGCTTCTGATTTCGCCCTGCAGAACTTTTTCATTTTCTTCTACTTAATATTGTAGGCGTCACACCCATTTTACAAAGTTTTTTCTAAGTTATATTTTGCGTCAAAAAACCAATCCAATCACCATTTTTCATCCGTTTTTTCGTATTTGGTATAGAATTATGCCATTTTCTTCATTTTTCGAAATTTTCGATATCGAAAAAGTGGGCGTGGTTATAGTCCGATTTCGTTCATTTTAAACAGCCATCAGGCAAAAACACAAAAAGCAAAAATGAGTGTATGTGCGAAATGCAATAGCTCTATAAGACGAGAGAGCGGTATACGATGTGAAGGAGTGTGCGATAAAGTGTATCACTTGAGCGGGTGTTGACAAATGCAGCTCTAAAATTATTGGTGAAAAAATATGGTGCGCTTTATGTGTGATGAATGTGTAACATACCTACAAAACGTTGACTTGGTGCTGCAAGATATGCAAATGAGTGTTATGAAAAATAACTCAATACTGAAGGAGTATAAACATGAGTTTGAAGATGTGATGAAAAAAAGCCAAGATGAATTGAAAGCTTTATTGGAAGCTGTGGAAAGTCGGTATACTCAACGCATTGCAACAATGGAAAGATCACAAATGTAATTTGAAAAAAAAATTGGCGAGATAAAAAGCTTATACGATATGAATGAAGAAGTGAAAAATAAAACTGAGATAATTGGTCAAGACAGTGAGAAGGTACAAAGTGAAATAAAGAAAATAAGCAGTACAAATATTACTAAAGAAATGTCAATTCAATTCAATTCAAAATTCAATATGCAGAAGCTTTGAAAAAAATAACAAAAAAAGTGAAATGCCGCTGTTAAAAAAAGATGTAGCAATAATCGTGAAACCTTAATCAAAACAAACAGTGGAAAAAACTAAACAAGATTTAAACAACAAAGTAGATCCTAAAAATTAAAAAATGTCGAATATCGCATCAAAAAGCAACGGTGTAATGGTAATTCGCAGTGAAAATACTGATGAACGTGACAGAATAAAAACTTACTTACTTAATTGGCGCTTAACCGTCTAAACGGTTATGGCCGTCCAACAAGACGTGCCAGTCGCTCCTTCGCTTCGCCAACCGGCGCCAATTGGTCACACCAAGGGAGTTTAAATCGTCTTCCACCTGGTCCTTCCAACGGAGTGGTGGCCGCGTCTACCTCTGCTCCCATAGGCGGGTTCCGATAGAAACACAGAATAAAAACAGCTATTGAAAATAATATTGGAAAAGATTATGAAATTAAGGTTCCAAACTTGATCCGCCCAAGCTTTATTGTGAAAGGTGTAAATATTCAAGGTGATAATACTGAGTTGATTCAGAGAATAAAAAAACAAAACGCTCACATAAGCGAAAGTGCATTAAAAGTTGTGAAAAAAATAGAAAGAAAACGAGGTAATACAATAGTTTTTGATGCTATAATACAAGCTGAAAAAGAGGACTTTTTAAAAATACTTGCGGCAGAACGAACCAATATTGAAAGAGGTAAAGTGTACGATGCAATCAGTGTGCTAAAGGTGTTATAAATGTATATGCTTTAACCACAAATCTGCGGAATGCAAAAGTGATGAAGCCTGTCATAAATGCCATGTCAGCCATAATTCAAAAACGTGTAACGAAAATCCCATAAATAAATGTTTAAATTGTATTAAAGCAAAGGAAATGTTAAACCTGCCTTTAGACATAAATCATGACACATTTGACAAAGAATGTCCTTGCTATGTGAAAAAATTGCAAAAAAGGAAAAGTAAGCTCGGGTATTGGCAATTAAAAAATTATGAGGCGATAAATCTAAAAGATAACATTAAACAACGAAAGAAGAAAACTAAAATGAAGTTAATATCAACAGTATCACAGCCAATAAGGAAGAAGTTGAAAGAATGATAGAAGAAGAAGCTCCTAATTTTGTTTTTTGTACAGAGACTCATACCACAGAGAATGTCAGTGAGTCAGAACTTAATATTGTTGGATATAACCATGCAAGGTGTGATTCACATAGCCGACACACAGGTGGTGTATTGATATATATTCAAAAATTGATTAGCTTTAAAGTAATATACAACAGCAATATAAACAATAATATGTGGTGTGTTGTGTTGAAAACAACGAGAAGCACAAGTAAGTTGGTGTAGTATACCATTCAACGAATACAAGCGATGCTGAGTTCATTAGATATATGGGTGAAGTGCTGGAAGAATACTTTACTGAAAATGAAAACAATGTCGTTATTGGTGATTTCAATGTAAACATGAATGTAGTTTCAACTTACTCAGACCAGCTAAACCAAATATTCACATCAATGTCAATGAGACAGTTAATCAATTTTAATACAAGAATAAACGAATTATCGCAAACAAATATAGACCTTATCTATAACAATAGCAATGATATCGAAATACAAAATTTAGAGAATCAAAGAATATCAGATCACGAAACAATTTGCTTCAAACTGCCCATACAAAAAACTACAAAATGAGGGTGTATGAAAACCGCTTATTTATGCTGGGACAACTATACGGGGGAAAATTTATTAAATCACCTAAGGAACTATAATCTGGTCGAACTTACAAACTGTGACATCGATGAGAAAGTCATAGTCATAAATAACATTTTGCAAGACGTAATGAATACAATGATATTTGAAAACCAAGTTCAAATCAAACTAATGAATAAGTGGTACGATCGTGAACTTACTGAACTGAATAAGCAAAAATATGAACTTTACAAGTTGGCAAAGATATCAAACTCATGGCAGAATTACAATGATATTAAACGACACTACAACAGAGTATACAAGCTTTAAACGAAGCAATACATGGAGAATAAAGTCACAATCAACAGTAGAAACCAAAGGCTAAAATGTTTAAAAGATACTGAAATATGAACAACGAGAATTCTCAAATAAAAAGAGTTTTTATGAACACTTATGTTGAGGAATATTACGAAATTGCAAGGCAATTAAATCAGTTTTTTGTTGAAAGTATAAGAATAATCCGTAGTAGTATTGAAGCCATTATGCCAGTTGAAGCTGAGGTAGACATAAATAGAAATTTATTTGAACTTAAAAATGTAAATGTGGAGCAGCTCTTGCTTGTAGCGGCAACATTACAAAATAAATATGGTGGGAAAATATTATTGACGGAAGGTGTCTTCAAAGATAGTATGGTCTACTTAGGATACTCTGAGTGTTATGGAATCGCATTTTCTATGGGAGCAGCAAGGAAGGCAGTCGGCATGATATCGTGATGCACTGTGGCTAGTCATGTCGGCTGGGCTGGGTTCTTGCCAACCTTGCTGTCCTGCGCCATACACAGAAAAAAGGTCATATCATGCCTTTAAAAAAACTGACAAAAGCGCAGAGCCGGCTCAAAAACGCTTATATTTCAAATTAAACCAACATCCGGCAGAACCGGATGCCACGGACAGACCGTTAAACATTCAAACTTGAAAATTCAAAAAAATCTATCGCAACAAAAATTACCGAACCGGACATGACCGGTTGCTAACGCTGAAAATCAAATAAAAAAAAACTGGAAGAGGGGGAAAAACAAAAATGCTGAAAATAAAAATAAAAAGGCCGAATATACATAGGGGCGCCGCGGGTGTTGTTGCGACGCCCGGTGCTTATTCCCACCCTCAAAAACCATGGCCACCGACGCACCTAATTTTCGGTGGCCCCTTACCTGAAAACCCTACGTGCCTTTTAAATAAATAGAGAAGTCAGCATTCACATTATTACAACTTTTATTTAAAATTCATTTCGTTGCTCGAGGAGAATACTGTGCGAGATGTCCAGAAAGCCCAGACAGGGTAAAAAAAATCATATTTGTAGGTCTAAAGGAAAATCAATTTATAAATTTAGCAAAATTGGGTAAATTGCTACTTGAGTATTAGTGTTAAAAAAAACGTTTATCTAAAGGAAAAGCGTAGGGCAGTTAGGAGAAAAAAAGGTCAAAATTCACCCCGTTCACCCTATATTACCGACGATTGTTTCCTTGGAAAAGGAAAATTTATGTGCGATGAAAAAAAAAATCGCGAGAATACAATCAATATTAATCCGATAATCGTATCGAATAAAAAAAAATTCAAAAGCTGGAAGTAAAGTGGTTATTGAAATATACGTGTTATATAATCAATAAAAAAAACAGTATAGGTTTCGCAAAACTACTTGTGTATTTAGGTGTTAATGGAAATGCTGATATCACGTCATTAGAAAGCACTGGTACATAGGAAAAAATGTTGTTACAAAAAAAAAAATAAAAATTCACTCATACTTGTCCCTAGTGCTCCCAACCGCAACGCAAAAGGGGGTCTTAGGGACCTGCCTCTGGGACTGGTTGGGGCCACTAGGTCAGTTCCAGATACACAGTTCGGTCCCAGCACACCCAGCCGCAACGCAGGGGCGATCTCCAGGTGATCACCCCTGGGACTGGCTGGGGGGTGTTGGGGCCTCCCGTCCACTCAACTGGACACCCCTTCTGCCTCCGACGCAATGGATGGAGCGGTTTCAGAAGCCGCTCCCCAGACTGGTTGGACAGGAATGGGCGCCGCTCTGAATCCCAGCTCAGCCCGTCGCAATCCAGGTGGTATTCTAGGGTACCACCTGAGACGTGGGATGAGCTGGGGTCCTTTTAAGTCATACACACTCACACATTCATACCAGACAACACAAATTCGGCAAAAGAGAAGCTATCAAATTTAAACACAAAAAAATTAAAACCCCAATTAGCGGACACAAAATTTTTCCTAAGCAGACTACGGACAACATCCGGGGAAACTAAAACCCCAATCAACAAAAAAAACTAAGTGCGTGCAGCACTGCCTCACCGGGTGAAATACGAACTTCGGAGGAATTGACGTGTAGTCACGCGGAACCCTCCGCTACTGCCCCGATGACCACTCCGGACAACCTGATCCGTCCAACCATCCCATCGCAACGCAGGTGGCTGCTCCTGCGGCTGCTCACCTAGGACTGGTGGGATGGTCAACTTCACAAGTTGACCAGGAATGACCAGCGCGACAGCGCCTCGGGCCCAACGTTGGGCGCCCTCAGCTACTGTCAACGATGACCAAACCGGACAACCTGATCCATTCAACCACCCCACAGCAACGCAGGTGGCTGCTTCTGCGGATGCTCACCTCGGACATATGGGATGGTCAAACTTCACAGCTGATCGGGACTGATCAGCGCGACAGCGCCTCAGGCGACAAATCGTTGGGTGCCATCTTTTACGGAAACGTATCTACAATGGAGCAGCAAGGAAGGCAGTCGGCATGATACCGTGGTGCACTGTGGCTAGTCATGTCGGCTGGGCTGGGTTCTTGCCAACCTTGCTCTCCTGCGCCATACACAGAAAAAGGTCATATCATGCCTTTAAAAAAAAATGGTCAAAAGCGCAGAACTAATTCAAAACGCTCAAATGGACTAAAAACAACATCTGGTAGAACCAGATGTCACAGAAAGACCGTTGAACATTCGAAATAAAAAAAAAAAATTTCAGCTGAAATTGAACCGTCAAAATCAAATCGAAAATCGTAACCACAAATATTGCCAAAAGAAACGAAGAAATTTAAACGGGAATTTAAAATTAACTGAAACTGAATAAAGAACCCGAAATCAAATTTAACTCAAACTAAAATCAAATATAATAAGCAAAATTTGAAATGAACTGAAAACAAAAAAAAACTAAAATTCAAATTTAACGATGAAAGAAAAAAAACTGATATCCCAAACTAATTTGACGAACCGGAAACGACCAGTTACTATGCTGAAAAAAATTACAAAAAAAAGCTGAACAAGGGAGAAAACAAAAAAAGGGCCGAATATACATAGGGGGCGCCGCGGGTGTTGTTGCGACGCCCGGTGCTTATTCCCACCCTCAAAAACCATGACCACCGACGCACCTAATTTTCGGTGGCCCCTTACCTGAAAACCCTACGTGCCTTTTAAATAAATAGAGAAGTCAGCATTCCCATTATTACAACTTTATTTAAAATTCATTATAAAAATCCTTTCAGAAAAAAAATTATTGGAAATCAGTAGATTCATCAAATACCTGATAACCCTCAGAAGATTAAAGCTAAGTAATGCTCAGTATTCTGAAATCAAAATCAAAAGAGAAAATAACTTGGTTCATCATGGATAGTCAACTGGGTTCTATATGTTCTTTACTTATTGGTTAGTAACGATAAAGGGTTGATTCCTGAAAATTGTTTTAAACTTTTTTGATGTTGATTTTGTAGGACGATATTCCTCACAAACAATGTAGCTAAACTTATGCTATAAACTTACTTACGATATCCTTAAGAAAACCCTAAGGCATAGGAAATTCCTCAAATTTTGGCTGTTACAACAGGTATTATGTAGTGAAGTGTTTTGGCTATTTTATAACCTTATCCTTTGTTCATTCTATTCTGTCTTACTCTATATTTTGCAAATTTTTGCGCATAAACGTACATACGAAGCCACCACGCCTAACGATGTGTATTACAAATAATAAATATACCGCAAGTCTGTTAAAGGCATACTAGGTGCATCAATGAAAATTCAGATTTTCCAACAAAAAAAAAACACTAACGATTTTAACAGGCTTACCGCGCTTATTCCATTTACTTTCACCATGTACTCTTTTGTTTTGTTGCAACGTGCAAAAAAAAAACTTAGTATTTATATGCATACAGGTTACAAGGAAAAAACCAATACCTTTAATAAAGGTAGTCATGAATATGTGGACATGTGGTGAGTGCCTCATTAATTCAATGTTACTGCACTTCTAATAAAAAAAAACGCATTTACATAAATGAATCAGCTGGAACTGAACTCCAGTAGAGTTAGACTGTAATATCTTAAAAGCGTCACGCGCGCCAAAGTGCAGCAAAATTAGACGCATGTACGATCCTTATACAGTGAGTATCACGTTATTTGATGCAGCCACAAAAATTACATTTAAACCACCATAACTTTTGAACCAATAAAGATATTTGGAAAGATCAATAGACTTAATAAAACTAGCATTGTTTTCTACTTAAAAAACATGTCTTGTATAAAAAAATTCTCACTTAATCCTTGCAAACCAATAAATAATGAAAAACCAGTATATTCGTATGAGCAGCTTATTTGATGCACTCAGCTTTTAATGGTAGTGCTCACGTTGTATCTGGAAGCAGTAGAAATCAAAGATTCGATAAAGAAACGCAATAAGCTATTGCATCTAGGTTGCACACAATTCCAAAAAGTAATATATAACATTCCTGGTGTGGTGATAGAGCCGACCACGAATGAAGATGTGTCTGAAATTCTAGTTAAAAATCTAAACGAATATTTTTCGCCCAAAAGAAACTCAACGTTTGAGCGTCATTTGTTTCGATCACTACTACCAGAAAGTGGAGAAAATTTAAGTAATTTTATTTTACGGTTGAGAAATCAGGTAAATAAATGTCAGTTTGGGCAAACTAAAGAAGAGGTTAACCTGAAGGACAAATTGATAGATGCTTGGGCTCCGAAAGATCTTAAAAAATGATTATTAGAGAAAGAATATTCACTTGATGAGGTAATAGAGATGTGCCACGTATATGAGCAAATCAACAGTGAATCTGCTGAAATGACAACGGCTCCGACTTTTCTGGCATTTACAAAATTTCATTTCTGAAACAAACAAACTGGTCAAGAGTGTGGCAGATGTGGGCAGCAGGGTCATCTCGCTAGAATGTAAGATGCCCAGCGAAAAGCGCGAAGCGTGATAAATGCAGTTTTGTTGGACATTTCTCGCGTATATGTTGCACAAGAAGCAATAAACGTAAACTAGATTCCATCAACAAAAATGCTAAAAGAACAAAGTCCGGTACATCGAATGTAAAATGTATTTCAGTTGCAGATAATTTTGAGCAAGAAACAAAAGATAGCGATGTACAAGCTGTTGATTGTTTTAAAATTATGCTAGAGGATGGCTCAATTTCACTGCATTAAGGACTGGAAAATTCAACACCTTGGTGCATGGGGAGGTAAGTAGGCCTAGATCCTGTGTGCTTGTTAAAAAGAGATTAAAGCTTTTATTCTCTCTAATTTCAGCAATGCTGACGTAAGCACGGTCTGTCCCGAGCTAGTAAGTAATGAAATGTGGGTGGTCTCAGCGTACATGCCCCATGGGGACGTAGCGGGATTACCACCTGCGATACTGGGCGAAATCACCGCTGAAGCATGGCGGAGAGGTGTTGGCGTGATCATCGGTGCCGATGCTAATGTCCATCATAGCATCTGGGGAAGCTCGGATACCAACACTATAGGTGAGTCTTTATTTACTTTTATTGTAGATGAGGGACTTTGTATACAGTGAGTGTCGCCTTATTTGATGCAGCCACAAAAATTACATTTAAACGCCCATAACTTTTGAACCAATAAAGATATTTGGAAAAATCAATAGTCTTAATAAAACTAGCATTGCTTTCTACTTAAAAAACATGTCATGTATAAAAAAATTCTCACTTAATCCTTGCAAACCAATAAATAATGAAAAACCAGTATATTTCGTATGAGCAGCTTATTTGATGCACTCAGCTTTTAATGGTAGTGATTCTAAAGGAAAACTTGCTTCAAAATGCTGAAAAACTGGGTCTAAGGAGCAACTTTAGATTTTATCAAGACAATGACCCAAGACATAAATCAGGAATTGTCCAGCAGTGGTTGATATGGAATTGTTCCCACGTAATGGAACCACCAGCGCAGTCTCCTGACTTAAATATCATTGAGAATTTATGGTCCCTACTAGAAAAAACATACGAAAACACCATATTTCTAGCAAAGAAACCCTCAAAGCAGCACTTCTCGAAGAATGGTCAAAAATTTCACCGGATTTAACTGAAAAACTTGTCAGTTCAATGGAGGATCGTCTAAAATCAGTTATCTCACAAAACGGTTACCAGACAAAGTACTGAGTTTACTTATAAATTCAAGAATCCGTTTTTGTTTTATTCTTTTATTGCTGCATCATTTAAGCTGCTCATGTGAAATATACTGCTTTTTCATTACTTTTTTGATTGTAAGGACTAAATAAGAAATGTCTAGTACTTGTAATGATTTTTAAATAAAAAAACAATGCTAATACTACTGTGTCATTTATTTATTTTTGAATATCTTTTTCTGATCAAAAGATATGGGCTTTGAAAGATTTTTTTTGTGACTGCATCAAATAAGATGACACTCACTGTATATATATATATATATATGCAATTCCTAATGTAGTGGAACTAAAAGTAGGTGTTACATTCTTACATGTCTAGGAGTTATGTTGTCTAATCCTACTTTAATTTACTTAAGAAAAGAAAATTGTATTCATTTTTGCTGAATCTCTAAACATTTGGCCTACATTCCAACGTTTGTGTAAAATTAATTTCATGCATTTTGGTTGCTTTAGTTTTGTCTTATAAATATTTACGTACACATGTACCATTAGATGTGGTTCCTGTTGTTGTGGCCGGGTTTTGCAGCAGGCCCATAGTTGGCGGCTCTGCTGTTGTTGTTGTAGTTGGTGCTCTTGCAGCAGGCCTATGTTCGGCGGCCCTGCTCTTGTTGTTACTAAGGCTGGTGGTGTTCCAGCAGGCCTATGTTTTCGCGGCTCTCCTTTTATTGTTACTAAGGCTCGTGGTAGTGGTAAGCCTGGTGGCGTGGCTTACGATGTGGTTGGTTTCGTTGTTGATGGTGGTAGCTGCGCTAGATGTGTTGGCGGTATTGTTGATATCGCGCGGGGTGGGCGCGCGGGGTTGGCGGTAGCGCGCGGTGGTTATTGTGGCCGCCTGGTTTTTGGTGGTAGCGCACGGTGGTTATTGTGGCCGCCTGGGTTTTTTTTTCTTTTTCTTTTCCCGTTGTGAATAACAATAGAGCAAATGGATGTTTTTAATGCCGACACAATTGTTGAAATTCAAGTCCACTTTTTAGTTGATGAAGACGATCTCTGAATCGCAATATAGGTACCTTTGCTTCAATGAGACTCCAATTTTCGAATTCGGCTAGATGGTGTTCGAAAAAGCGATACAACACACAGTAAAATAGATTCGTCAGCACTTTTATAAAAAAAATTACATGTGTAGTGTGACTTTGATTTCATTTGCACAATGCAAGTATGTACACGTGAACAGAGATACCGAAACCTTGTTGGTTATTTTTAAACGATTTTTAAGTGACAAGCAAACCAAATGGGGGTGCTGCGTCTTCCACACTTTGTTCCCGATGCAGCGGCTTAACGAGCTGTGCACAATGGATCGCACTTATTCACACTTAAATAGCTTTCACAGCACAATTTCCCACTTGCATTTCAGCTATGAATTCTCTGATGTATCAGCTATTTTGTCCAGCTGTGGGTTTTTCTTTTACCAAAATGCCGTTATTGTGTATATTCACAACTTTATCGGATTTAAAAAAATTTCTTCTTGCCTAGAACCTGCAAGCGGCGGCGGCGCTTCGATTATTCGGTGAACGAAAGCGAACAAGCTGCCGTTTTCCAATGTAAAGAAAATTGGAAAAATCTGTAGAGGCGCGGCAATGCAAGGCTACTCAAATAAGATGAAAGCACGCACTAATCTTGGTAATCTGTGTTACTGCAACCCAATTTTTTTACTTGAAAATTTCCTGCCGAGACTTTTGCACGTGTTACTGTATTGTTTATATAAAATTCCCTTTTAAAACGTTTTATTTTTTCCGCGACCACAACCGACGACCACCTTCACTTTTTCTTCTTCCAAAAAAAAACCAACTCACTCCGACGCGTGCCATCCACTTACTGATCTTTCAAAAAATCTCCACCACGCAGTCATGCCGTTAGCAAGAAAAAATTCCATTCCATTTTAGCGACTGCACGATTGGAAAGTCGAAGTTATATCGCTTCATCTACTGTGGTCGCCGTTATTTTATGTAATGACAATCAGGTTGGCTCATCTCTACATGCCGTGTTCATACTGTCAGAATCTTTGTGTTGATGTTTGGCGAAAGGAATGTAGAGAAAGCGTTGTAACTCTTGTGTGTTGTGGGAAAATTATGCGCTAGCATTGATCACCACGCATCAAATAGTTGGTAATGTGTTGGTTAAATTTCGCGTTTGCCATCTCCTTTTGACAATCTCTATGCCAGTACAATGATAGAAACCCAAGTCAGTTGATGAGATGAGCTACCTACATAATTGAGCCATGTGATATTGAAAAATCGTCAATGTCATTGGAATTTTTGGCGATGCCACTAGTATGAAAGAAAAAAAAACGTTCTAACCACCCCAGGCAGACATGAGTGAGGTGACTCCTGACCTTTTCACCTATCACTAGCCAGCAAGTACGTTCCAAGGGTGAATGTCCCAAGTGGACCATAACACGAGTATTATACTAGCATAGTTAATGAAAGTTTTAATAGTGGTGTTTTTCCTGCATGCTGGAAAACGTCTACAATTATACCGGTGGAAAAGGTTAAAGGAACAGTAAACCCAGAAGAAATACGGCCAATAAATACGTTACCTAGCGATGAAAAAAAAATAGAGAAAATTGTAAAACAGCTGCTCGAATAAGTAAATAAATATGAAATTATTATAAGCGAGCAATCAGGTTTTAGATCAAAACACTCCTGTGAAACCGCGTTAAACATGGTGATAGCAGAGTGGAAAGAAGCACAGTCTCAGTTTTTCTTGACCTTAAAAGAGCATTCTGGCGGCCGCCGTGGTGTGATGGTAGCGTGCTCCGCCATCCACACCGAAGATCCTGGGTTCGCGCCCGGGCAAATCATCATCAAAATTTAGAAAAAAGTTTCTTCAATTAGAAGAAAATTTTTCTAAGCGGGGTCGCCCCTCGGCAGTGTTTGGCAAGCACTCCGAGTGTATTTCTGACATGAAAAGTTCTCAGTGAAAACTCATCTGCCTTGCAGATGCCGTTCGGAGTCGGCATAAAACAAGTAGGTTCCGTCCCGCCAATTTGTAGAAAAAACTAAAAAGGAGCCCGACGCAAATTGGAAGAGAAGCTCGGCCTAATCCATAGTATTTTTGCGCAGAACACCTTTCTGCATTGGCGGCCTTCGACCGCGCTTATAAAAAATTACCCTGGGTGGGTCCAACACCGGTTTGGAGACCAAAACTATATCCGCGCAAAACACTTATGTTCACAATTTTTTTTGTTGGTACTCCAACATTACAACAACTCCAGTTACTCACAAAAGTATTTTGCATGAGAAGAGAATAGATTTCACCCTTGAATTCTTGTATATTTTTAAAATTTTTTTGTTTATTATTTTATAAATTCTTAAATATAAACCTTATTGCTAGATAAATCATATGTTACAACTTCAAAAGAAAAATATGTATTAGTGTAAATATAATAAAAAATAAAAAACAGAATTCATTGCTCACAAAAGTATTTTGCTTTTGACTAGGCGGTTTCGAAATATACTAATTTCTATTGATTCAGTATTTTGTGTGGTAACCATTATTTTTCCAAACTGCTTCCAAGCGTCTTGGCATGGATTGCACTAACTTTTGACAAAATTCAATAGGTATTTTTTCCCATTCTTCGAGTAGAATAGCTCTAAAGATGCTTTTTGATGAAATCTTATGTTCTCACACTCTGTCTTCGAGATAGGACCAAAGATTTTGTATGGGGTTGATGTCGGGACTTTGGGGAGGTGTTGGCAGATGCTTTGTGTTGAAAAGTATCCACATTTTGACATCGTGAGATGTATGCTTCGGATCGTTGTCATGTTGAAATAAAAACTGGTTAGATGCAATACCCATTTTTTCTGCACTAGGATGTAAATTATTTTTAAGAATGGACAAATAAAGATGTTTAGCCATCGTCCCATCTATAAACACAAGTTTGCGAACTCCCTAAGCCGACATACAAAACCACACTATGACTGAACCTCTCGTGCTTAACTGTAGGTTTAATTCTTTTGATTTGAAGCTCTTCATTTGGCTTCCGCCATACCCTATGACGTCCGTCCGGACCAAAAATATGGTACTTGCTTCGATTACTAAATATGACGGTTTTACAAAACTCAAAACTTTAGGTTTTATAGGTGTTGGCGAATGAAAGCCGCTTTTCTTTATTGATTTTTTAAGTAAGAGGTTTTCTCCTAGCTGCACGACCGTGAATATTACTGCATCTCAGGACCCTGCGCACCGTCTCATTAGATATTTGAATTGAAAGGGTTGGCTTTATTCTGTAATTAATTTTTGGGGCTGATAAATGTGGGTTTCCGTGATTTTCTTTCAACATTACGCGTTCTACTCTCACAGTCAGCAAGTTTGGTGAACGAAATCGTGCTAAATTCTCCAAATTAACGAGTTCTTTAAAACGTTTTATTACATTTTGAATCGTTTGACGGCATCAACCGAACATATTGCAAATATATTTCGTACATTTGCCTTAATTATGGAGATATAGAATAACTTTTTTTCAGCTGTAGTTAGCTCTTTACCCTTTGGCATTTTCGATATGAACACTACGACAATTAAAAATGAAATGAACTAAATTTTACAAATAAAATTGATTATAATGTCTTTGCACTTCTAACAACTTCAGCGAAAATAGAAAAAGTAACTTAACTGCGTCCAATAACGGGTTCAAAATCAATAAGCAAAATACTTTTGTGAGCACAAATTTCCATTTCTACGCACGTTTTTTGTTGTATGCACCTAACGGTACTATTTTTGCGCAGGCTGTGTAGCCCATTCCATAAGACGATGCTCAATAATGCGTATAAGCATTTAAATTATTATGTTCGGATACTTAGTACATAGAAAATCTGAAATTTGTACAAACGAGTAGTTATGCAAAATACTTTTGTGAGTAACTGTACATGAAAATCGCCAACTTCAAATGCAAATATCTCCGGACAGAGATACAAATTTTCCTTTCCGCCTTCGGATTATTGTGGTCGAGGTTGACACCTATCTCGATAGGTAGCGTATTAGCAGTCGACCCCTCAAGTAGACTTTCACCCAATGCTAAATTGTACTGATTCGTGGACATACAATAGAACACCACCGGTATGTCTACTGTGGGAGTCGCACCGGATGAGATTATAGTTCGGAATATTTAGTTCAGAATCCATGATTAGATCTGTTGTACATGTTTCCGCGCACAGCACAATTCTTGGTTTTTTTATTTCAATAAGATGTTCTAATTCTAGTTTATTTGCTGTAATACTATTAATATTAAGATATATGTATACATTCCAAGTTGTGCATGTGGAGTACCCTAATGGTCAGCATAACACCTCTGCATATTCTTTACATACATTTTTACATACTCGCTTTTTATTACAAATTTAACTCTCTTTTCTTAAACTTGTATACATAGTCACTTTTCAATTAGCTTCTTTCAGTACATAACAATAGTATATAGACCTAGCGGTAACCAAATTCCTTTATACTGTAACCTTCGTAAAATATGAATAGTAATTTTATCAGACCACTTAATTTTTGTTCTCTAAATACGTCGGACGTTTTGTAAAAGAATTTTGTTAAAATAAAGCATAACTTTTGTTTAACCTAAAAGGTAAACCGTGCAAGTGCTTATATTACGGCAAAAAAGGTAAAGTCAACCATTTAAACTTCGAAAGGATAAATTTGGTAAGGATTTAGTTCGATCGAATACTACAAGTTGTGACCCCGCAAAAAGTGTCGTTGCAACGATTTCGAACACGTACTAGTAAGCGCATCTAGTATAAAGCACAAGGATGCCAAACAATACCGGAATTTCATCGGCGCCACCGGCTAACACGCCACCACAGAACTCCAACAATTCCATCCACACAACACCGCTAGTCGAAAGACAAGCTGCTGCAGTTTACGCCCGGCTATCAATCCCTGCCATGTCCAGTAATAATATTGAACTGCACAATAGAGCTGAACAAAGGTCGCAGTGCTCCAGACCTATCAATAATAATAATAATATTGAAGCTTGGTTCACGTCAATTGACTTTTGGTTCACTGCGTCGGGAATCACCTCGGACAAACAGAAGGCCGCAACTGTGTTCGCCGCACTCGATCCCACGGCAATTGGTCAACTATCCGCGGTGATCGCATCTATGCCACAACAGGAGAGATTTGAGTACGTCAATACTAAAATAATAGAGAAATTCCCCGATAGCGAACAAAGGCGCCTGAATCGACTTCTCCTCGAACATCCACTCGGTGATAAAAAACCTTCCGAACTATACTTCGAAATGAAACGCGTCGCCGGAAATAAATTAGGAGAAGCCGCCTTAAAAGGCTTGTGGACTAAACGTCTCCCGTCGTTGCTGCATCCTCGGGTACTGCTGCGGAATTAACAAAGATTGCGGACTCGATCATCGACGCAGTTACACCGCACCACGTTCATCGAGTGGAATCAGGAGTTGCGAGTGAAATAAATCAGCTCCGCTCAACCGTAGAAGACCTCGTCTCGATAGATTCTCTATACACTCACGTTCAAGCACTCGACAGAGATCAGCAAGTAAATTTCGACATCGAAGCTCAAATCGACCGGAAACAGGCAATCCGCATTCACCAGCTAGTACCCAGTGCTGGTACCAGAGAAAGTACGGCACAAACGCTCGTAAATGCTGCAGTCCATGTCGCTATAGGCACCGCACAGCTGCAGTGACAACAGATAGGGGCGAACAATGACTAGATAATCACTGCGGAACCCTGTAATACATTTGTAGCACCTCGTAAAGTATTCCGCCTTCAAGTAAAAGACAATATATCAAAAACGACATTTCTTATCGATACCGGGGCCGACGTATCGATCCTACCGCTGACATCGCAACCGTATGACATCCGACCAACCGCTACTAAACTATATGCTGAAAACGGTGCTGCTATCAAAGTATTAGGTAAGATGCAACTAAAACTTGACCTAGGTCTCCGGCGCGATTTTGTCTGGTCATTTATAATCGCAGATGTCACTCTAGCGTGGAGGCGGGGATTTTATAAAATTTTACGATCTCCTCATAGACATGCGTCGAAGTAAACTGATCGACAATACGACGAACTTAGCTACGAATTTATCTCCAACCGTAAAATACAATGTGTTAGAATTAAAGACATTTACGATCGAGGGGGTTTTTAATGAAATTTTAAACAAATTTCCAGGCATCGCGAAATTGGCGCTAGATGGCACAATATCTAAATCAACCCTTTTTCGTCGAATTCAAACAAAGGGACAGACAGTGTTCTGTAGGCCTCGCCGTCTTCCGCCTAAAAAATTAGAAGCCGCAAAATCCGAGTTCGAATTTTTGCTCAAGGCGGGAGTGTGCCGCTCATCAAACAGTAGTTGGTCCAGCCCACTTCATATGGTTAGGAAAGGTGATGGGTCCTGGAGACCATGCGGAGACTATAGGGCTCTAAATGCCCAAACGCTCCCCGATCGTTATCCCTTGCCCTATCTAACAGACTTTGCCAATATTTTTTTCGAAAAATCCTTGTTTTCAAAGATCAATCTAAAAAGGCATTCCACCAGGTGATAATCCACGCTGACGACGTACAGAAGACCGTAATAACAACGCCCTTCGGTTTGTATGAGTTTCAGTTTATGACATTCGGGCTGTGTAACGCGGCACAAACATTTCAGCGTCTAATCGATGAAGTCCTGCGCGGTTTGGATTTTGTCTTTCCATATATCGACGATATATGTGTGGTGTCAGAGTCGATAGAACAGCATCAGAAACATTTAAGATTACTTTTCCAGCGACTACAGGAAAATAATTTGACAATAAATATTTCCAAATACGTTTTCGGAAAACCGGAAATAAAGTTTCTAGGTCACCTAGTTAATTCCACTGGGGTCAAACCGCTACCAGAAAAAGTTGCATCGCTAGTAGACTTTCCCAAACCGACTATGGCAAAGAATCTGAAACGCTTTATAGCAATGATCAATTTTTATAGAAAATTTCTTCCCCACGCTACCGACTACCAGTCTAAATTACAACAACTCGTTCGGGGAAATAAGAAAACCGATATGACGGCCTGCGGTTTAAATCAATACCCCCACCATCGAACAGTACTCGTAGCGCTAGACCTATCAAAAGCTTTTGATACGGTCAACCATGGCTCATTACTGCAAGACCTGGAAGGGTCTACCCTTCCCACGTGTCCTAAAAGGTGGACCGCAAATTATCTGGGTGGTCGGCAGGCATCGGTGCAATTTAGAAACGAAACATCAAAACCAAGGAGATTTAAAAAAGGGGTGCCATAGGGTGGTGTCCTATCCCCACTTTTGTTTAATTTCTACATATCTAAGCTACCTTCACCACCGGAAGGAGTTACAATCGTTTCCTACACAGATGACTGCACAATAATGGTCACAGGCCCAGGCCCAAAGATCGATGCGCTATGCAATAAAATAAACGGCTACCTCCCTGATCTCTCCAGTTTTTTCGCCTCGCGAAACCTGACATTATCACCGACTAAATCTTCCGCGACCTTATTTACAACATGGACATCCCAAATGTCGACCATTTTGAACATCCACGCCGATGGCACTACGCTACTGACTGTCCTACAGCCCAAAATCTTGGGTGTGACGTTCGATCAGGATCTACATTTTGGTGAGCACGCAGCCGCAATTGTCCCGAGAATTCAGAGCCGTAACAAAATCCTCAAATCCCTCGCTGGCAGTACCTGGGAAAAAGATAAAGAAATGCTCATGACTACATACAAAGCAATTAGCCAGCCGATTACGTGCTACGCGTCACCCATATGGTCGCCAAGCCTAAAAATTACCCACTGGAAGAAACTACAGGCCTGCCAAAATACTGCCCTCAGAATCGCCACGGGCTGTCTTCTTATGTCCCCAGAACACCATCTGCATAATGAGGCGAGAATACTCCCCATCAGGGATAGAAATGAGATGCTGACCAAACAGTTCCTGTTGAATACCCGGAAACCTGAGCATCCCAACAGACATCTGATTGATGAACCAGCACCGCCTAGGGGCTTAAGGAGTCATCTCTGTAAGCATTTTGAGGAAATAGGGCACCTGAGAACCCAGCCGTATGAAGCGAAAAAACACAAGCAGGTCCTTGGTGAACTCCATAAACAGGCGTCGGACCTTTATGCCGGGAATTGCCCGGTGAATCCAGTACTTAAAGAAAAGTATACAAAACTCGCGGAAGAGGAACGCATACTCCCCAGGGAAACGCGTGTCACTCTTGCTCAACTTGGTTCTGGATACTGTAACAGGTTAAACTCTTACCTATCCAGAATCAACCCCGACATACAAAATGCATGCCCCGCTTCCAATGTGTCCCCACATGACACCAACCATCTCTTTAATTGTAATGTGGAACCAACGCCTCTAATACCCCCTTCCTTATGGTCCACCCCTGTTGCAACGGCAAGTTTCCTTGGGCTCCCGTTAGAGGATATTGATGACAATTTGTGATCGGTCTCGGCTGTTAGGTGGGGCGAAGCATTGCTACAACAACAACAACAACGGCCCTCGTTTGGAATGCTGAAACCGAGGATGCGTTTAAACGTTGTAAAGAAGAGCTCGCAAACGCGACGCTATTTTTAAATCCATCAGGAAACGCGGAATGTCACTGCATACCGACGCCTCTGATTTCGCTGTAGGAGCTGCTTTACACAAACTAATTGATGGCAAGTTCCAACCCTTAGCATTTTATTCCAAAAAGCTAACACCATCACAGCGCAAGTACGATCGGGAACTAACCGCAATGTATCAAGCGCTGTCATATTACGGATCATCGCCCTCTTGTCTTCGCTTTTGTATTTGTATTTATTAGGCAATTCATCCCAGCACAACAATTTGGCAAAAATTATTTTACAGTGCTAGTCGGTAAAAGGCATAAAATAGGAACAAGGCATAAAATAGGAAAAGACAGGCGAAAACTGGAAAAGACAGCTCCTCGCCGTGCGCGTCAGCTTGACTACATAGGGCAGTTTACGACAGATATAAGACATATATCGGGAGAAGCTAACATCACGGCAGATATATTATCTCGAATTCAGTCACTGGGCGAAGTAATCGATTATAACGCCATAGCACAGGCACAGCAAACCGACCCCGAGTTGCAAACGTTGTTGGCATCATGTACAAACTCTAAATTTTCTTTATCATTATAAACGTTTATTCCTACAGGGACGAACGTTCAGTTAATTTGCGATACGTCTACGCCAAATATTCGTCCATACATTCCAAAAGATTTTCGAAATCAGATATTGTCTAAAATGCACAGCCACTACGAAGCTGTTACAGCTCGATTCGTTTGGGAAGGCATTAAAAAATGTGTTGCAGATTTCATCAAATGATGTGAAGCATGCCAGCGATCACACGAAATCTCCACTGGTTAGATATGCTACACGGGTTATCCCCTTTATCTCCAAAATCAATATCCCATAATTAAAATTCCCAAAATCAAAACCCCCAACACGAAATCCCCACACAGAAAAAGAATAGTTATGTTTATTCTATTTCCAAATTAACACTTCAATATTGATGATTTCACAAATATTTAATGGGCACATTCAAGAAAATACAGTGCAAAGCAATAACTTATAAATACAATTAATATAGTATTTACATAACAAAAAAATTCAAAATTCATTGCATTGCAGATAAACACCGGAACATTTTTTTTGTTTTTAGAAATTACAAATACATATGTACATACATATATTTTTATGTATTAATTACATTACAAAACCCTGCCAGCAGTTTTCTGATACATTTTATCGTTTATCGCCAAGAAGTAACTAATTTGATACATTTTGCAGTTAATAAGGCGATAGAAATTCATTTGACAAACAAAACTTATACTTTAACGGAATTTTTTCTCCAAGAAGATATTTAGGCGATGGAGATCTGTAACGTTTTGAATTTTCCTTTTTTCAATTATTTTGAGAACTTTTGCAGTTTGCTTTCGTAGTTTCCTTCTATTCAATAGCCATATTAATGATATTATGCTAATTTTGCGATATATTCTCATCGTCGCTTCACTACCAGATGTAGGTTTTTCATTTAAATTTTTTAATATTTTTTCACAGTATTTTTAATAATAAATTTACAAACCAAAATTAAATAAATAGAAAACAAAATTTAAATCCGTGATCTGGCATTGAACCGACGAATTTTGCACAGTAGTTGAAGACTTAAGCCTCTGTGCCACTGATGTACATTAGAAGTTGTTGTCAAATTCGCAATATAACATTGACATGGTTAGAACAGAAAGAAGATATGAAACCACAATGCAAATAGAACGTGTGCCGTTAGGTTATTCCCCATCATTTTACTTTATGCTTATATATTTTATCATACTTACATAGATATAAATGCGTAATTATGTTTATACGCGTCAGAACTTTACTTTATGATTTAATTAAAATTTTTGTCATTTTGTATTCGTGGTTTTCTGATATTTCCTCAAAAAAGGTTTGGGGATTTAGCCCCAAAAAAGTGCGGGGATTTTGTGTTGGGGATTTTGGTTATGGGATTTTAAATTTGGGGATTATGTATTTGGGATTTTTTTTTAGCTGGGGATTCTGTGTTTGGGGATTTTTTTTTTGGGATTTAGGGGCACTCCCATGCTACACCTCAAGGTAGATTTACGCACATCAATAACGATATAGTCGGACCATTTCCCTTATGCGAAGAACAGCGTTACTGCCTCACTATTATCGATCGTTTTACACGATGGCCGGAGGCGGTCCCCATTCTTGATATGACCGCCGAGACCGTCGCACTATGGCGCCTTTTGAGTTTTTTCTTTGCAAAAATCATAACTTTTGAACTAATGAAGATAATTTAAAGATTTATACTGCACCTGAAAGCTAATTATTTAAACTTTGGACAATTTAAAATACAGGGTGCCAGAGAAACAGAGTGCTTCACAATAATTCGTCAAAGTTGAAAAATTGTAGAAAAATACAAATAAATTTGTTAAAAACGGAAGGACAAACTTTGAAATTTTTTTTATGAGGATGTATTTGAACATGAAATCAGATAAACTTATGATTTGTATGAAGGAGTGTGGCTCTATCCACTTATGATTAAAAGTTTTGTCTTAGTAGCAAGGTTATCAATCTCCACCAAACTTGATGGACGCATTACTTCTTTTAAGATGTTATACTCTTATAAAAGTGAAATTTGTACGCTAGGGGATAAGTATATTAACATTGCTTCAAAATTCATTGTATAAATTTACTCAAATATTTTTGAAAAATTCAAAAACCAAATATTTTATTAATACTTAACTAAGAAAAATTATTAAAAGTTGTTCAATATTATTGTATTTGAGCCAAAGATGAACAACTAATAAATTTTTGAGCACTGCCCACTTATGATAAACAGTTTTATCTTAATAACCGCTTTACCAATTTTATTGATTTCTGTAAAAATTTATTACTCTTCTGATAGCGAAAGCTTTAAAATAAATATACATAAAGGGTGCTTCAAAACTCATCTTAAAATTTGATAAATTTTAAAAAGATGTAAACACGAAAATTATATGATTATAATTACTAAATGAAATAACTGTATTATTTATAATAAATAATAAACTTGTATTTATTGATTTCTTTTTTTTTCAATAAAATAACAAAACAATGTACTAAATAATTTTTTGTTGTGATAAAAAAAGGTGGATCATTTATTTAATCTTAACGTAGTCTTCGTCACTTGAAAATATATCTAAAAAGAAACCATTTCTGAGCTATAGGTGTCTGTAAGATCTTTATGTGATCTTGCATGCCTCATGGATGATATGACTGGATCAGAAGAGATGGTCAACATGTTGAAAAGGTCCTCGTTTTGTCTAACTCGTGAGGTTTTACAAGCGTTAGTACTTCGATACCTTTTGTAGTCCTTGTTTTTAGATTCTTCAGCTTCTTCAGACAATTCTCCTAATGGTAAACACTGCTATTCTATTAATATATTCTTTCTTGGCTTGAGTGATTAGTTTGTATCCAGGGAAAAGATCGGCATTATGTTACAATAATGACTCACGCAATATATTATATTTATCATTCGATAACCCCAGATCTATAAACAGCGCCAAAGACTCTTCAGGAGTGTATCTCCTAGGTAGCGCATTTGGGGGTGTGGGAATGCTGTTTTTGCTCCTTCTCAGTCGCACTGGACTTGCTAACGCCAATGCTTCTATGATATGAGACTTGGTGTTTTCATCGTCCTTTTTATATTTAATAGTCAATGCTTCTGAAAGATGAGTCGTGGCGATAGTTCTAGTATAATCTGACAGCTTCCTTTTCCTTGTGTAGGTCGACATTGTTCTATAGATTTTGTTGGTCTTCCTCTAGTTCGATTGGTTGATGTACTAGGCATTTCTTTGTCCAAAAAACGTTTACCAGCTAGCCAGCTTTCATGCTTACTTATAAACCTTGAAGTAGAACGACCGACTGCTTGCCATTTTCTTTGTATTGGAATGTACAGGAAGCCAATTTTTTCTTTCAAGTCTTCGTCTACTTTGTTGCATGCTTCATTTGGTAATTCTGTCATAATAGCCTCAACGAACTCCGCTTCTTTCTTTGAAGCTTTGAACACATCAAATAGTTTGGAGTTTTCTAGAGACATATTAAAATTTGCCATCGAGTATATCTTACTAAAAAAAAATGTGAGCTATATTTATGTTTATTTAAATAAACATAATATTTTATTCAATAGACTCCAAAAAACGACTGATTTTGGGCGTTGTATTAAACATTGCTTTATATACTCAAATTATGGTTCCAGGTATATTATGCAGCTTTAATCGAAAAATTTGGTTTTATTAACAAATTCCAACAACAAAACTGACCGCACTAAATTCGCCTCCTTCTTACCTATACCTGCTCAGGCGCGTATTTATACCCAAGGTTGCTTCACTTTATTTGATGTAAAAAGTGGACGTAGACCTTATGAATTCAGGTAACTGAATATTTAGCAAATACCTACTGTAAATTTCACGGAGACCTTTTTGTCCTTTTTTTTTATTTTCCATCGAAGTTCGAAAAAAGTCCTAAAAATTGGCTTTTCGAAAAACAGGTAGATCTGACAACTTTTATACAAAAAAAAACAAATTTTATGTTTTGCTTCAACCTAGAATTAAATATCATTTCGTTATAATACAAGAAAGCAGTAGCAGGCCTTTTTATTTAGAGACGAAAACAGTTTTCAATACATACAAGAAAAAAGAACAAAAATCAAAAATTTGTCTAAGTGTTAAAAATTAATCAACTTTGAGCGGCTCTACCTCCTAAAATATCATTTTCTGTTTAATAAGAGTTAAATATTCGTAATCCCTGGGAAATTCTCTATTAAATACATGTATTAGGTTTATCGTACACTTTCACGAAATTTTTGATTTTTGCCAGGCTTTTCGGGCAGAGGCGCCATAGTGCGTCGTCAAGGCGTTAATAACCGTTTGGATATCGAGATTCAGGGTCCCTGAGCGCATAACGTCGGATCGTGGGCGACAATTTGAATCCGCAATATTTCAGGAGCTTATTTCATCATTGGGAGCAACTCATTTGCGTACTACGTCGTATCACCCCCAATCCAACGGCATAGTCGAAAGCTGGCACCGTTGCCTGAAATCAGCAATCCAAGCCAAGGCTCCAGGAAATAGAGAGTGGTACTCAAACCGGATATCGGCGCATCCCCAGCAGAACTGGTCTACGGTACGTTAAAAGTTCCTGGAGAATTTTTCCACCCAACTAGGCCGACAGATGTAACCAGTGACACGGTAGCAGAATTTCGTAAGTCAATGGAAAAGCTACATGCTAGTGACACTCCCCACCATTGGCCTCCTACTACGTTTGTGTCACAAAAGTTACAAACCGCAACACATGTTTTTATAAGAAACGATTCCAGCGACCCGCGCTAACTAATCCGTACGACGGACCGTTCGCAGTAACGCATAAAACTCCGAAATATTTTACAGTGCTCATTCGAGGGCGACCACGCAACATAAATATCGATAAACTAAAACACTCAGAGGGCCACAACTAACCCCGGAAATAAACGTATCAAAGATGCCTACGCATAGCACTAGCCGAAACCCACAGCCAGATAAAAACGAAAACAACGCATCGACGAAATTTACACGAAGTGGTCGACAAGTGAAATTCCCCAGTCGATACATGTAACTTTCGTATAGGAGGGGAGTAATGTGGAGTACGCTAATGGTCAGCATAACACCTCTGCATATTCTTTACATACATTTTTACATACTCTCTTTGTATTGCAAATTTAACTCTCTTTTCTTAAACTTGTTTACATAGTCACTTTTTCAATTAACTTCTTCCAGTACATAGCAATAGCATATAGACCTAGCGGTAACCAAAATCCTTTATACTGTAACCTTCGTAAAATATGAAGAGTAATTTTATAAGACCCCTTAATTTTTGTTCTCTAAATACGTCGGACGTTTTGCAAAAATATCAATTTGGTAAGGATTTAGTTCGATCGAATACTACATGCACTTTGTTATCGAAATTTATGTAAGTTTTTGACATAGTGTTTAAATTGCCTTTGTTGGCTGCTAATATCCAATCTTCCTCGTCTTTGCCGTTAGCTTCTATTAATAAACAGGACCCATTCTATGCAGAGAATCATGATTTTCATCTAGCACCAAATTTAATTAATTCCCAAGCATTTCGTGCATACTTATTTTTCTTTACACTCGCTTGTTTTATGATAAAAGTCTTTGCATTTGAAGCAACACAGAGATTGCACTGCATCATAGACTTTACACCGTTCTCATCCTACATTGCGCCTTTCTCCGGCTTGTATATTCGCAAAGACATCAGCCTCGACTTCCATTACTGCGTTATAGTAAGTTTTATCTTTTTTTTTACTTCGAATTGCTTCACGATTTGTTATGGATTCGCACCTTTAATGGAGCAGCAAGGAAGGCAGTCGGCATGATCTGGTGGTGCACAGTGGCTAGTCATGTCGGCTGGGCGGGGTTCTTGCCAACCTTGCTGTCCTGCGCCATAAACAGAAAAAAGGTCATATCATGCCTTTTTAAATCAACTGTCAAAAAGCGCAGAACTAATTCAAAACGCTCAAATGGACTAAAACAACATCCGGCCGAACCGGATGTCACGGACAGACCGTTAAAACATTCAAAATTTAAAACTCAAAAAGATATTAAAAAAAAAATTTACGCAAAAAAACTTAACCGAACCGGAAATGACCGGTTACTATTACTCAAAACCAAAAAAGCTGAAAAGAGGGAAAAACAAAAAGGCTGAAAATAAAAACAAAAAGAGAAAAGGGCCGAATATACATAGGGGCGCCGCGGGTGTTGTTGCGACGCCCGGTGCTTTATCCCACCCTCGAAAACCATGGCCACTGACGCACCTATATTTTCGGTGGCCCCTTACCTTTATATACCTTCGCCTTCTAAATAAACAAGAATATCAGCATTCCCATTTAAATTACAAGATATTTATTGACAAGGCATTTTGAATAAAAATAATACAAAATTCATTTTCTTACGTTATTACGTCTTTTACCCTACTAACAGAAGAGAGAATGTTGGCAACCGCCAATATTTAAAATTGTATTGTAAGTGCTAAGTATAGCTATACGTCCTAGTTATAATTCAATTAGTGGTATATTTTTTTATTTATTTGTATTGTATTTAATTTTATTTTAGTTTATTTCATTTTGTATTTTTATTATTAATATTTATGATCTTTATTATGTTATCGAATTTTATTTTGGTATAAGTTACTTTGTTTTTGGTATATTTATTTAAAAATTTATTGAGTTTTATTCTATTTTATCGTGTTGTTACTATTACTATTTATAATCTTTATTTATTTTATTTAATTTTATTTTACTGTATTTTGTTTTATTCTTGGTAATTTTAGTGAAATTTGATTGTATTTGATTTTACCTATGTTTATAGATGTATTTATATATATTTATATAAATATATATATATTGTTCTAAAGAAAACTTAAATTTTAGTCTTTTTCTTTCTTTTGGTTATCAATTCATTTTAGGTCCGCCTTATTTTCAATTTTGTTTAAACTTTACTTTTCTATTCAATTTTCTTATCAATTGCCTTATTCTAAACTTTGAAATTTTAGATTTCTAACTTTAATTTCCCTTTTTGTTTGTGCTTATTTAAATTTAATTATCTTCTTATTTTAAATCATATATTTCTATGTATAAATCTTTCTTTCCTTGTTTTTTCTTTCAATTCAGTTTGAATTATTTTCTCATTTAAAATCCATTTTAAATCTTAGTTTCTAATTCTAGATTTTTCTTTTTGTACGTATTTAATTAAGTTTAATTATGTACCTACCTCAAATCTATTTCAAATTCCGGTTTCTAACTTTAAATTTTGCTTTCCTGTTTCTATTTAAACAAGCTGAATGATTTTGGAATTTTAAATTTAATAATTCGAAATTTTTTTTAAATTGGGTTCATTGTAGATGTTAATAGTGCAAAAATTCAATACTTGTTGGTCGTCACCGACATTAGTTCACCCTTGCAAAGGTACGTTTCTTATCATCTAAATATATTTAAAACATATATGCTCTTACATAGATGTACATATGTAGCATGTAAAGAATAAATTTTATGCAAAAGATTTAAATGAAGTTCATATGATTTACTGTAATTCTTCCTACGATTCGTGCGTATACGTACATCTATGTATATCTTAAATGGGGTTATCTCAAAATTTATCATAAGTAAAATAAAATGGTTGAACTGTTTACAGCAATGAGCTCGAAAATAGCATCGAAAATTTATAACACTGTTTTATGTTATTATCTCCCTTCACTTATTTCGTTGAAAGTTCGAAAGTATTCAAAAAGAAGCTTCATTAGAAGTTCAAAAATAACACTGCCTTTTGAACCCATTTAACCAATTTTATGAAAATCTCTATGTTTTACTTAGGAGTTTTAATCAATTTCATTTAAATTGTAGCTACAAGAGTCCTTACATAGATGTACATAAGTAGCAGGTAAAGAATATATTTTACACAAAAAAGATTTAAATGAAGTTCATATAATCTAATGCAATTCTGTATATGATTCGTGCGTATACTTGCATCTATGTATAGTTTAAATATGTAGTATTATTTCAAAACCAAACAGTTATTTGTTAAATTAAAAATAAAAAAATCTGGTTTCCGTATTACGGAACGAACTCACCGCTTGTTGTTGGTAAATTGGGTGTTTGTTGATGTTGGTAATATGCTGTCGTTGCCGGTAAGTTGTTACAGCTGGGTGGTTGCAGCAGGCCTATATTCGGCAGCCCTGCTGTTGTTGTTGTAGCTGGTGCGGTTGCAGCAGGCCTATATTCGGCGGCCCTGCTGTTGTTGTAGCTGGTGCGGCTGTAGCAGGCCTATATTCGGCAGCCCTGCTGTTGTTGTTGTAGCTGGTACTGTTGCAGCCTGGTGGATGCGGCGCGTTTGGTTGGCGCTGCCGATGGGGTTGCGGTTGTGGTTGCGCAGTCGAAGTGGTTGTTGTGACCACTGACGATGGTGGTTGGCGCAGTTGGAGGTGGTTGCGCTTATGGTTGGTGCGTCTGGTGGCTAGCGCGTGGTGTTGGCGCTGTTAATAGCGGCCTTGCCTGGATTTAGCGCGTAATGTTGGCACTGATGGTGGTGGTTTGCCCGCTGTTTTGGTACCGTTGGTGTTGTGGTGCGCTAGTGGTGTCGCTGGTACAACATTGGTAGTGGCAGAGTGGGGCGTTGCTTATGGGCGCCCATTGAATTCGTTGCAGTGGTTTTGAACATCGTGGATGGGTGAACATCAGCCTCTTAGCATCTTAATTTTAACGTCCAACGTTAAGTCTATAACGCGCTTTACCTTTGTATCACACAACTTAATTTGATCACACTACTTGTTAAGCATTGCAAACCAAGCAAACCAAGAACAGTCCTAAGTATATACTCTATTGCAATACGCGTTTTATTTTTCTTATATGACTATGCTTGTTTTCCGGATTTCACTGTGCCTGGGACTTGCTTTTTCACTCGGTTACGACTAAACTAAACAAGTTACACTATTAAAAGGGTGAGAATATGCATGATGGCATGAGATGCGTTTTGTTTGTACACTGCTGGTACTTGTCTGATGGTTTGGCACCCTTACTCGGTATCCTGCATATAAGTATATACACTGATCTTTTCATAGGCAGTTCTCCACCTAATTCATGGCCGCACTCACCTTTCCTTCGTCTCGATGTTTCTTATTTTATTCTATAAATGTTCAAAGCCACTTGAATCGCTCATATTTGCGTGTAATTTTGCACGGACAAAACTAAAGACTTATGTGTGTACATGGAGGCAGCGCAATAAAGTTTATAACTTTTGTATTTCACTTTTCTTTATCCACCTCCCTTTTCTGGGCATCCACTCGCGTGAAGTATTGAAAAATGTTAGTGTGAAATCAGTGGGTCTTTCCACTGCGCTTATATTCGAACTTGTATTTCGCATAATTACACCACTTTTGTCTCAGTTATAAATGCATATCGCATTTTATTTTTCTATTAAATGATGAAGATTTGAGAGTATAAAATCGGTTAGCACCGCAACGCACCTCCCGACCACTATCTTCTTGCAAAAAAAAAACCCAACTTTAGCCGACGCGTGCCATCCACTTTTTTTTCTCCAATACGGAATCACTCAAGGAACCTATACCTATTTTTTTAACACGTGTTAAACACCACAACCTACAATGCACAACCACTTTTTTTTTCTTTTAAACTTTAATTGGAAGCGATTTTACTTCGCAAAGACACTCCCAATTAGGACGCTGCAAACTACCTTTCTGATTTTTCTTTTGCTCAAAATGGCCAACCACGCCATGCATTCTAGAAAGAATTCCGTTCCATTATTGCGACTGCGCAGTGGAACGGCGCCGTTAAATCGCATGATTTAACTGTGGTTGCCATGGTGGAACTATACAAGGTGGTAGTCGCGGTGACATTCCTGCAGCCATCATTAAAAGTTCAATATACTTTGACTCTGTGAACCGACGGACTAATGTCAAAATCGTTCTGTGCTGGAAGTTGGTGTGTCAAATCGTATCGAAACTACAGTTAAGCTGTCACCTGGTATAGTTACGCCATGGTGGTTGCCGTTATTTGGAATTTTCCCACACCACTGGATTCTTTCGCGATGCCACCTGCGCGAAATTAACAAAAATTTGTTTTAACCACCCCAGGCAGACATGAGTTAGGGTGAATCCTACCTTTCCCTATCACTAGCCAACTGGTATGTTCCAAGGGTGAATCTCCCAAGTGGACCATAACAGATTTTAAAATTTGCTATGGCAAGTTCCTGGCATAAATGGTTTCACTTTTACTGACGAAACACAACAAATTTTTTCTGAAAAATCGCTGTTTTTCCTAACTTTTACCTCAATGAGACACGTGTTAACATTATCGGATTGGCCTGAAACTTTGTATGCATCATTTTCTAATCTATTGGCATATTTTATGGGGGTGCCCCGGCGGAAAATCTAAAACTGATTTCTTGTGCCCACCCTACTGTACACTTCTTTCACACGACTCCTGAGCTTTCTGCATAGCCTTAATTCTTTCACTGAATGCAATTTCCACCGCTTTCAGCGCTTGTTTTATTTCACGCTCATTTTTTTAAGCACGTTATCAAATTCGTATCTATACTCCGCTAGATGTTGACCATTTTGCTTTTCCAGCAATTGCATGTCTTTTAGGATGTCATCCACATTCTGCACGAATTGCACACAATCAGCATCTCACATTCTTCAAGCTTATTAACGCGGTATTGATCCGAACCAGAATATTTTGTTGTTAAATGGTAATATTTACCACAAACACCTTCACATCTAAATCTCGTTACTTCTTCACGTATTGTGCTTTTGCAATTTTTTGCATTGTTTCCATTTTACTGTCAACATGAACGACAAAAACGCGATTCAAAGCTCTTGGTTTAATAAAACTGCTGAACGTTATTGTCCACTGATTAAAGTCACCTTTTTGCGTTATATTATATATTTCTCACAATTTTTAACAACTTTATCTAGTTTTAAAGAGACTTTAATAGCGTTTTCTTTTCTGCCTAAAGTGTTACGCTTTTTATACGCCGCGCAGGGGTTGTTGTTCTATTCTAAAAAACAGGCAACGCCTTTACGGGGTATTTCGTTCTTTTGTGAAAAATTGTTGCCTGCTTGCAACGCAAAATCGTTACACTTTTACCCTGTATAAAATGGCGGTGTGGCAGTGCAACTCTGTGAAACTCTCAATTCGCTCTTAAGTTCCACATATACTCACCTACCAGATTGCGCATTCACGAGTTCAAAATTGCTTCGTTCTGCGCATCTACGTCACAGTTGACTGTTTGAGAGAGAAAAAAAAACAAGAGCTAAAGAAAAATGACGTAAGAATTGCCCAAAAAAGAGCTGATCTAATGTTTACATGCGCAATGCGCTATCTTCTTGTGTGATTTGTGATATGAGTGAATATGGTGAGTTGAAATGTTCTTTGTATGCACTATAAATGTTGAACTTTTTCTGGGGTAGGAGTAAGTCTATTAAGGCTTTACCATTTACTTAGGCAACAATTTATTTCAGAAAAGAAAATGCTATAAATTATGCGCCTATTTTACACCGCTTGTTACTTTCTAATTTTTCCTGCCGATAGCTCTTTTGAAGGTGTACTATGCTGGCATAGCTTTCTTTGATCTTACCTCAAAGTTCCCTTTCCAGCTTAACTGCCCATAGCGAAATTCCGCAAAGTGCCGTATCCATGAGCTGGCTAATCGGTGACAGGATTAACCTGTTATCAGAATCAGTCGTCGGCGTATGCGACTACCCTGTTGTTGTTGTAGCAGTGCTTCTACGACTACCCTGGTTTCTTTTGCCCTAAATATTTCTAAAATTTCATTGATTACCAGTAGCCAAAGAAGAGGCATAGAATCGATGCATGCAAGTCTTCGTTCGGGTGAAACCGAAAAGTATATGCCCAGTTATGTGCTCGCACATTAACAGTAATCCCGTATTCCTAAAAAATAAAATAGATTTGTAGAGTTCTTATAATTGGAAGTTTAATTGTAAATGTCATTTTAAAAATATTTATAAAAATGGTGTATTTTTTATGAATATGGAGGTAAATATACATATAAAGAAAAGTATCACGAAGATTATTATTATTATTATTTTATTAAACTTACAATTAATTAAAAGATTAACATTATTATTGAGCAAAGCTACAAGGCTATCAGCTCTACGTATTTATAATAGTAATTGTCTACTTAAGATAAAATTGGTTGTGCAGCGGGTTTATATAGCGTGCAAACCTATGTATGTATGAGAGAATAAAAATAAGTAAGAATTTTATTTATATATCTGTGTGAGTATGCTTTTACATATGTATAATGACTATTGCTGTCCTAAACGGTGATTTTTAAAGTATTGATGAATTCGAAGATTTTTTGAATGTTGTCTTCTGAAGGTGTTATCAATATTTGTATCATAGGTTCGTTTCCAAAATGTTTTCTTTTAATACCTGCTATTGATGGGCAGCTGGTATATACTATATGATCAAATGAAAGTGTTTGTTGGCATCTGGTACATGTTGATGGGCTTTCGTGACTTAGTAGGTGTTTGTATGTAGCAAGTGTATGTCCAACACGAAGTCTAACAAAAGTTTTTATTTTATTTTTGCTTACATTGGAGGGGAAAGCAGGCGGATTGAAGTTAGCCATGATATTTCTGTAATGTCTATGCTGGTATTGCGAGCAGTTGCTCATTGTTGTATTCTTGTTCAACTGTTTGATTAGGTTACGAAAGTCAATTTTTTCAATGGTAGGATCCGTAACTATTGGGGCTTGGCAAGCGAATTTCGCTGCTGCATCGGCATGATCATTGCCTTTGATGGAAGAGTGTCCTGGTATCCACAAAAGTTTTAGCCGATTTTTGTTTTCTATCAATTAGTTTTTAACTTTGTTTATTGTTTGCCATGCGGATGTTGAGGGATTTGCTACCGCTTTTATGACCGACAGGCTATCTGTACATATTAGTACTTTATTTTTTGTTTTCAGGGCAATTAAAGAGGCATTGTAAATGGCTAAAGCTTCGGCGGTAAATATTGTGGAATAACTGACCAGACGTTTATTGAGTAAGGTATTTCCTTCGTCGCTAACCACAGCATAAGCTATGTTATCGTTTCCCATTTTGGAAGCATCTGTGTACATCAACTGCCAATTATTTTGTTTCGCATTGCATCATTTTTCGAGAAATAGTTGTTTGTATATAGTATCTGATGTGGTGTCTTTTTTGTAACGAGAGAGTTCCGTATCGCATGATCTCGGGTTGATTTTCCATGGAGGGCATCGTGTGATGTAATTTCTTGCTTCCTTAATATCGAGTTGTTTGGCATATTGTAAGGATCGATGGATGGCTGATTGTATCCTGGGTGTTTTTTTGCTTTTCATAGTAGTTTTGATGTGCCCATCGATAACTGAGTTGTTGAGAAAAAGTAACTTTGTGCATAGTTTACGTTCCGATTCGGTTACTCTATCTTTAATACTAGGAAACCCACCTTCAGCAAGGATGTTTGATACTGGGGTGGTTCTTATGGCATAAGTACTTGCTCTTGCGGCAGCATGATATTGTGTGCGAATTATGTTTAATACCGATTTTGCACTATGGCCATAGAGCCATAAGCCGTAATCGATTTTGCTTAAAATTAAGGTTTTAGTTAAGTATATAAGTGTGTTGATATGAACATGACTTTTTCGAGCAATGTATTGTATGAGATTTAGCTTTTTACTTAATGATTTTTTCAACAAATTAAAATGTTCAACCCAATAATATCTATTTGAGAATGTTATACCTACGATCTTAAAATTTTTTACATTTTCAATACAATGGTTACTAACAGTAAGGATAGACTGCGATGCTTTGCATTTTTGTTTACGACATATATGTAATTTCTTCGTTTTTTCAAGTGATATTCTTGCACCGGAGCTGTCGGTCCATGCAAGTATATCGTTCAACACATTTTTTAAAGCGGTGTCGTTTTCCAAATCGCAATGTCTTTTACTAATAATATAAACGTCATCTGCGTACAGGCAATGTTCTATGTGCTTATGTTTTAATATTATCTTACTTATTTCATTAAAAGCGATTTGAAAGAGGATTACCGAGAGTGGTGACCCTTGGGGTATGCCATTGTGCAGGGAATGGATGTTTGAGTAAATATTACCGATTTTTACTCTACACTTTCTATTTGATAGGAATGATTTTATATATTTAAAGATTTTAGGGCCTACGCCCCATTCCTTCAGGCAGTTCAGAATAATATGTGGACCTATATGGTCAAAGGCTTTCTCAAAGTCTATGGAGAGAATCGAGTTGTGGTTTCGTGAAGAGATAGCTTTGGAGGCAATAAAATCTATGTGTAGGAGTGCGTCTGTGCATCCCCTACCGCGGTTGAATCCTACTTGGTTTGGTAGAATGAGGTTTCGTGATTCGCAGAACCAAGCTAAACGCGTGGCAATAATTTTCTCCATAAGTTTGGATAGACATGATATTAGGGAAATTGGACGATACGATTTTATTTCTTGGATATTACATTTATTTTTTGGAATAGGGATGACCGTGGAAATTTTCCAAGATTGAGGAATTATTCCTGATTCAAACACAGTATTGTATAATGAAAGTAGACAGAGTCTTCCGATGGGAGATAGAGCTTTTAACATTTTGTATGAAATTCTATCTGAACCTGGGGTTTTGCCTTTGACTTTATTGAGGTTTGAGAGTAACTCTGATTGCGAAATCTTATCTTCTATTAATATGGCTTGACGGTTGGAAGCTCTCGCTACTTCGATTGATTGAATCTGAGATTTTTCTTGCTTGTACGTATCTGAGAAATTTGAATTGTCGGAATAGTTGGACCAGGCTTCTGCGAAATGATCTGAGGTTCTATAGGGATCCGGCAAGATTTCGTCATTTGCTTTAATATAAGAGAAGATTTCCATTTTTTTAAGCTTGCCCGAGAGAGCGTTAATTCTTTGACATATATAAGAAGTCGATGCGTCTTTATTTATAGTTTTAGTGAATTCTTCGAAGCTGTTAGATTTGCTACTCTTTACTTCTCTCCGGAAATCAGAGTTCGCTTTTTTGTATGCAATCAGATTATCTTGTGAAGGATATTTCTTAAACTTTTGCCAGAGTGTCATTTTTAAACTTCTCAGAGTTGTTAGCTTATCGTTCCACCATGGAACGCTTTTTCTTTTTGTTGGAAAGTTTTGTGGGATATGCAAATTAGCCGCAGCACGTAAAGCTTTTATGAAAAGTTAATAAAATTACTTATACAAACCATGATAGTTAGAAGGTAAAACCATTCTCTCTTCTCGGAGGCCATAATGATTTGTTTACTTTTAAAAAATTCTAAAATTTCTCTGAAACATTGTGGAAATGCCAAACCTAAGGAAACAAACAAAAATAATATAAAGTTTGACTTTTTCAGATTCCCCTTAAAATATTAATAATCACCACAAATTTTGTTTGAATTTTTTACAATAAGGATTCCTTCCTTTGGAGCTTCCTTAACCTTCTTGGTGTGATTAATGACAATTAATGGCAAATAGTGTTAAAGTTTTGTTGTAACTTTGGCTAGTTGTTTCCCAATATTTTTCAAGGATTGGAAATGCGGTGCCGGCTGAAATAGTTTGACGATTGTAGCCAGTGCAACACTATTTAAATGTTAAAGCTTATAGCTGCCCAATCCTTGTTTTTTTCACAAGGACCTCGAAGTTGACTATGATTTGCCCACCAGCAGTCAACTTACTTGCCATTACCAGCAGGCCCTCAGGACAGTGCTTTTTTCTTCAGTGGGGTTGTGTAGATTTGGGGCCGATGCTGGCGGCAGGTAACACAATAGTCGTCTGCAGCATTTATTTATCTTTTCCCCAAGTGCTGCCAGGTGTGACTCTTTCCTTTGAATGCAATCGAAAATGCATGTGTTGAAGCCGAGACTGTAAGGGGCTTCGGCAGTAGGTAACATTATGGCCATTACCCTTAAAGACTGATTTATTTTGTTATCTGCGAGGTCCCGCCATTATTTACATAGATGGATAAAAAACTCGGTTCGATATGAAAATCAAAAATTACGATGTAAAAAATATTCAATTGTATAACATCTATGTAAAAAATATTTATTTATTATTTTTGTCATGAAACCAAAATCAAAATAAAATAGTAAAAACGTGAGAGCAGTCAGAATTAAACAATTTTTTAAACGTCATTCGCCTCTTAGCAGTTTTACCTTGTAATATTTGTATCATGATACAAACCAAATATCTCTCGACAAAAGTTGGAACTACATCTTTCCCCAAAATATCTTTCTAACACAATTGCTACGTCCAAGACGACGTAAATCAAAAATTATTTCAATTATCATATAAAAGTTTGGTTACAGTATGTCGTATTTATCCCACACTTTTAAACATGGTGTTGAGTTCTTTATTTAAGGTTGCATAGAATGCACTTTTTGTTCACATATTTAAATAACAGGTAAAGGTTTAAATTTTAAGAAATTACTTTTAAAGAAAATTCTTCGTGAATTGAAAATTGGCATCCCTGTTCTATCAATCCGGACATAAATGCTGACAGCACAGTTCAAATGTGCTTAGTTTCATGCCAACCTAATAAAACCCCACTGCGTTTTTTTAGCGCACGCAAACAACCGGCGTTTTTTGCCCCAACCCAAATAAGCATGCGTTGCGACAATGTAAAGCATGTGTGCAAACGTCACATCTAAATGTCACGCAGAACAAAAATTGGAAATCGAGTTAGGTTTTCAAGCAGCAAATTCAATTTGGGTTGCTCTCATACAAGTTATATGTGCATGAGACATTTTTGACAGAAAATTACTTGCGTGCGTTTATATTAGGTTGGCATGTTTGTCCGCCCCTTCTTTAATGTATGAAAACCATCCAAAGGCAATTTAAAAATGTTTTCATACATAAAGCAATAGGGCGGTTTCCGCATAAACAATAACAAGCTGCAAATTAATATAAAAATACCGAAGTGATTATTCCAAAAAATTTAATAAGCTCACTATTTCCGGTCGCTAAGTATCCTCTGGGGAGACACTGAACATTCGTTTGGTGATGAGCTAATGTGATAAGACGACAAGCTAGCTAGGCCACTCAGTCATCATCGGTTTAAAGGCTTTCTGGTGGTGCGGATGCAAACGGGTAACTGTCCTAAGCAAGCCGCTCGCTATATAAACGTGCAAGTAATACTCTTATCCTCGTTGAGACACATAAAACTATACTCTAATAAAAACGAAGGCAAGGCCTCGGACACGAAAACAACCCCTGCAAAGGTTTAAAGGGCTATGATTTGAGTGAATGCGCCTGGAATGTCTGTTGCCTTGATAGGATTTCAGCACATGCATGGCTGGTTGATTCCGACGTGTGAGAGCAAACGCCGACATTACCGCCATCCAAGAATTGCCATGGACAAATCAAGCGGGGAAGATCAATAAAAGTTTTGACATGTGAGTGGCAATGCAAATAAGCGCAGTTTTGGCGTCGCATTCATGGTGGGAGATAGGTTTGGTCGCCACGCGCTGACGTGCCTCTAAGGGGCTAAACGCGAGGAACAAGAAACACAAGAAAGCTAGACGTCGAAGGCTGTAATCGCAACCGCCTTTCAGTGATTTTGCAACTCGACTCTCACACCTGCTCTCTGAGAATACAAGTCAGCCAGACGGAATGAAGGAGCAGTGGGAGCATATCTTTAAAGCACTTCGTAGTCACCGAGAAAAAAATTAGTTGCCGGCGATCACGGAAGAAAACTGGTACGATAAGGAATGCCACGTTGCAACCCAAAGAAACCGCAGGTGTAAAAGGAAGTGAGAGAAAGGCGAGAGTGCGAGGAGATTGCATTGTTTCGCCCCATCAAATTGGTGCGACTACTCACGAATTGTTATAAAATAGAAAGGAGCGTCAGAGGCGTTGGTTCCACATTGCAATTGAAAAGATGGTTGGTGGCACCTTTGCAAGCAGGAAAACCATTATGTATGTCGGGGTGACACACATCTCCTTGTGGAGGTTGCTGTTCTCTTCTGCGAATTCAGGGCATTTTGACTTTTAAGCGTTCGTCAAACGGTGGTCTAAAGAATTCGATGATCCATATATTACTAAAACTCTCTTTATATCTTTGGTGAGGCCAATACTGGAATATGCTTTGATAATCTGGAACCCTAGTTACCAGAACCACTGCGACAAATTAGAGTGGGCTCAGAAGCAATTCCTGATTTATGCGCTAAGGGACTTACCGTGGGCCCTTCAAGGATTCTTCCCCCCTACTCCGGCCGTTTAAAACTGATTCAAATCCCTACATTACGGAGTCGTAGGGAGATGTCAGGTGGGTTATTTTTAAGTAAAACTTATTAGAGGGATGGTAAATAGCCCATTTATGCTTGGTGGAATTTTACGTAATATTCCCTTCAGACCATCTAGTCATTTTAAAGTGCTTCATATAAGCACATGCAGGTCGAATTTTGAAATGCACGACCCTCTTCGTTAAGCACTGCAAAAACATTGATACGTGTGAGAGGGGTGATTAAATTAGATTAATAATCGACCTCCCTAGCCACGGTGCGGGAGTAACTTAAACCTCGCTTCCCAAGGCAGTTGGTTCTTGCAGCGGTTTTTCTGCGACGATGAAGTCGGCGGGACGCTCGAGCGAAATAAGTATAGGCAGGTGGTCAGATGCCAATGTTACCATCGGCTGCCAGTTGACGCAGTTTACGAGTTCTGCGCTCACGATTGAAATATCCGGCGAACTGTGACAACTTCCTACCATACGAGTGGGTGCGTCTCCGTTTTTTGTGCAAAACGTCGTTTCTTCTATTTGATCCGCCAACATCTCACCCCTACTGTCCGCCCGCAAGTTTGAATGCCATAGATCGTGATGGGCATTGAAATCGCCTAAGATAATGCGACTGCTGCGCTTCCCAAGGCCGTCGGTTCTATGTACCGGAGCGACTCGGGATTTTTCCCGACAAAGGACTGCCATTTCAGTGTAACCCCATTTAATTTGTTGTGTCCCTCCCACAAATTGTCGTCCTCCCAGCAGCTCCTTGCAGCAGGACTGCTCCATATGCTCTTGCTCCGGGAAGGTACCGAAACCAAACCGGGTCCGTCTCCTGACCCCGGTCATGAGAAATGGTTTAGCTGCATCTGCCGGAAAAGAATCTTTTTAGGACGGTCATACTCTTGTCAGTGTATCTCGTGTAAGGGATGGTTGAATAGGACAGGTTGTTCTGGGCTAGATCCCAAAACCAGACGTCCACGTAACTTCTATAAATCTTTTGTGGCTCCTTGCTGTTCACGCCCTAGGGCGTCCCGTAGTCTACGCCTTAGCGCCCCCACTACCTTCCAGTAGCGCTTCCCAAGGCATTCGATTCTATGTACCGGAGCGACTCGAGATTTTTCCCGAACAAGGACTGTCATTTCAGTGTAACCCCATTTAATTTGTCACGTCCCTCCCACAAATTGTCGGCCTCCCAGCAGCTCCTAGCAGCGGGACTGCTCCATATTCTCTTGCTCCGGGAATGTATCGAATCCAATCTGGGTCCGTCTCCTGACCCCGGTCCTGAGAAATGGTTTTGCTGCATCTGCCGGAAAAGAATCTTTTTAGGACGGTCATACTCTGTTCAGTGTGTCTCGTGTAAGGGATGGTTGCATCGGACAGGTTGTTCTGGGCTTGATCCCAAAACCCGACGTCCACGTAACTTTTATAAATCTTTTGTGACTCCTTGCTGTTCACGCCCAAGGGTGGCCCGTAGTCTACGCCTTAGCGCCCCCCCCCCCTCCTCTACCTTCCAGCAGCCCCGTGTAGTATCGCGTGGAATTCACCGCATTTCAAACACGCTTAACATTACAAACGCTCGTTCATTGACCCTGGTAACTACCATAAGTTCATTCGCTTTCACTAAGTCACCTAATGCATTAATGCGTCATACCCAAGTTGCTCAAGTAGGAACCATATTGTCAATATGTAGGTCAATATAATAATTCGCTGATAAGGCTTTTTTACTATTGAGGCATGCACCTCTTGTATTGTATTATTAATGTAAGAATGCATATATGTATACGTTAAGAACTTTTGTATAAAATAGAAAGTATTCACGAATAAAGGGATTTCCGATGTCTGCGCTGAGCATTAGCGCTACTTTACTATCAACACACTACATGGCGATCCTGCCAGGAGAGACTAAAATCTGCAAAACTGTAAAAAATAATCTAACTAAATCACTACTCAACTTCATATGAACTGTCCTCAAGCGCAAACTACGACTTTTAAATTTGTCTATTCGCTATTTTAAAAGTTCCGTTATCCCTTTGTTGCTTGTTTGAATTTTATCTTATTTATTCATGTTTCTGCTGTTAGTCCGTTGTCCGCCTGCAGTCGCTTTATGACATACAGTGTTGTAAAATGTCTTAATTACTTTACTGTGGGAGCCATCCGGCCATCCTGAGATTAGTTCGCCTCGAACGATGGGTCGAATGCTTTCATGTACTCCGCTACCGTTGTACTAGTCTTGGACCCTCGTGGTCTCCTACCTTCTCCACTTCGTATCTACCGTGATTCAATTTCTTGGTAACTCTATATGGTCCTAAGTAGGTATTTTGGTTTCAGTTTTAACCCGGCGCCGAACTGGGTACGCTTGATGGCTACCAGTTGGCCTTTTCGTTAGCGTTAAAATTTCTCTTGTTTTCTTTTTGAATCTTCTCTATGTTCTCTTTTGCCGTCTGTTGGACTTCATAACTTTCACTATCTATCTCTTCGACTCTAAGTTCTTCTAACATTTCCCTAAGTTCTGGTACATCCGCAACCCTCATTTCTAATCCCGTTAGGATTCTAAAGGGTGAGAATTTTGTGGTTCTGGGAGGAGTCTTATTTATAGCGCGTTGTACTCTATCTACATGTTTGTACCAAGACTATGGATCGTCGACGCAGAGTTTAGTTAGCATTGGCAAAATAACTCTATGAATCCTCTCGACTTGACCGTTACCTCTAGGGACACCTGTGGCTATGTTTAAAAGTTGTATATCTTCGCTTACGCAATATTCCCTGAAGGAATTTGACGTAAACGCGGTACCCCTGTCAGAAATAATACGTTTCGGATTGCCGAAAACTGACGACCGCCCTTTTAGTATGTTGATCACCGATTCTGCGCCCGTGTTCTTCGTCGAATAAAGCCATGTGAACTTTGAGAACGCATCGATTACAACAAATAGGTAATTGTATTGCTTGTTTGTCGTTTCCATTGGCCCTAAGTGGTCTACATGATAAGTACCCAATGGTTGGTCCTCCTTATTGATCGGAGTCAGAAATCCCTCTTTTTTCCCCGCCTTCGCTTCCGAGACAATACATTCCACGCACGTTCTAACAAAACAACTGCGGCATGTAATACTGTTTCTCGATTGCTTCTTGAGTTTTTTTGTTAGAAAAATGTCCCTGGTTATGCGCGGTTCGTATAATTTCGTCCTCCATCTGCGATGGGATAACCACTAACGTCTTAACTGGATCTTTGAATAAAATGTCATTGTATAGGTAATAATCTTCGTAAGGACCTGTTTCTAGTACCTTCTGCCTTAATCCAATCATCGTCCATCTGAGCTAACTTCAACCGATGACTTAATGTATCCTCCAATAGCAAGCACGACATTCTACTGAGCGCGTCTACATGTCTCATTTTTGTTCCGCTAGGGTGTTCGATTGTGTAATCAAAATCCTGCAAATACAAAACCCAGCGTGAAACTCTTAACGGTACATCACGCTTTTTTAACGTCATCGTGAAAGCATTGCAGTCGGTTACGATTTTAAATTTGATGCCTATCAGGTAAATCCTCAATTTTTTTAGTGCCTCAATTATTGCTAAAACTTCCAACTCATACAAGTGGAGTGTTTCCTTAAATGGTTTAGTTTTCCTGCTCATATATTGCACAGGATGAAATTCTCTAACGTCGACGTCTCTTTGCAATAAAACCGCGCCATAGCCGTACATACTTGCATCTGTGTGGACCTCAGTGACTGCTTTAGGGTTATATAAAGTTAAAACTGGGCCGTAACCAAAGCTACTTTAAGTTGCTGGAATGCGGCTAGCTCCTCGTCTCCCATCTGAAACCTATTGTCTTGGTGGAGAAGCTCAGACAGCGGCTTTGCTATAAAACCTTCTGAAATACGACGTTAACCCTAAAAAGCGCTGAAGACTTTTCTTTGAAGTTGGTACCGGAAAACCCTCTACTGCCTTTGTCTTTGCTAAACATGGCTTAATTGTGCTATTTTCTATCACATAACCTAAGAATTCAACTTTTTTCTTCAAGAACTGACATTTTTCCCATTTTATCTTCAAACCACTTGCGGATGCAACTTCCAGAACGAGTTCCAAGCTCTTCATGCCTTCCATTTCGTCTTTCGCCGACTACCACGCCTGATTGTATTAGAGGGCGTAATACTGCCATTATATACCGTGAAACGACTGCGGGTGAGTTGGAAATTCCGAATGGGACATAGAGGAACTCGTATTGACCACTATGGGTCACGAACGACGTATATTTTCTGGAATCTTTCTCTATAGGCACGTGGAAGAACCCATTTGACAGGTCGAGCAAGACTTTGGCGCCCTGAAGTCGCTCTAAAACGTCGTCAATTAATGGCATAGGGAAATTGTCTCTATAGATTTTTTCGTTTAACTGGCGGTAATCGCAACAAAGTCTTTTACTTCCGTCTTTTTTCGATACCAAAACCACAGGTGACGCATATTCCGAAGAGCTGGATTGGATGATGCCTTCTTCCAGCCACTTCGCAATTTCGGCGTCTACCCAACACCTATCTTCATATGAAAGTCTCCGTTGTCTTTGATATACTGGCTTTTAATCGGTTAAAATGATCTTCATTTCTACTGGAGACATTTTACTTCTCACGGGTACATAACTTTTAACTAACGACCTAATTTTTGCCTCTAGGAGTGCATCTAAGTGCGCCAGATCTAACTCTTTCTCTCTTTCTTGGCTTTCCGCCGTGCATATATTTCCAAATTGATTAAAAAGTTCGAACGTTTCTTCTTTTCTACCAACAACTGACTTAGTGTCCGTAGCTAATTTGCTATCAACGGCTGACTGTCCGCCAGCAACTGCGCTGCTTCTTTCTATTGTTATTGGCTCACAACTCGCGGACACAGTTCCCCGTTTTCTAAATTGCACTTCATCATTCTTTATTACTATGTCCACCCATTTCAAAACGTCATTGCCAATAATAACACCGAATCTGGAATCTCACTCGCGAACAACATGAAAGTTAATAACAACTGCGGAGTCTTCAAACTCTACTTCGGTCTTAAATCCACCTAAAGTTATCAAGGCACTATCGGCTATACCGAATAGTTGATGCTTTTCGTTGGTTAACTCGAATTCGCCTAATGATACCAACACGTCATATCTAATCAAGCATAAATCACATCCTGTATCTATGAGTGCTGAATGTACGAAGCCCCGAATTTTAATGTCTTTAAAAATAAGTCCGCCCCGTGATACGGTTCTGCTTTTTGTACTCATCATGGTTGCATTAAGCGGTTCTGCCTTTAACTCCTTTTTGGGGTTTTTACAATTCGACGCTATGTGACCCAGTTGAACGCATTTAAAACAAGTGACTGTAGCCTGGGGGCAATTATGCAAAATTTGGTTTGTTTCGCCGCACCGAAAACAGCGTTTATCTTGTTGGTGTTGCGCTTGTTTTGGTAATTTCCCAGATTGTTCGCTTGATTTAACTGCAGCTGCTTGGCTACCTCCCCTGATTTTCTCGTAAACCCTTATTTGCTCTTTTAACTCGTTTATGTTTCTTGTCAGGTAGAGATTTGCCTTGTTGGACCTCGTATCTGGCAAGCCATCTATAAAATATTCGATTATGCTAACATCACCTAAATCAATCATTTCCCTATTTCCATGAGGTTGTACAAGTACTCTTTGTAATCTTCGTTATACTGTTTTCGCCTATTGCGCAACATACGATGCACTTCACTCGCAGATACTGCTGAACCAAATTCTTCTTTTAACGATTTTTTCAAAGAGTCCCAGTCTTTTATTCCTTTTTGGCACTGAACAAACATCTTAGCACCACCTTTTAGCAATTGCTTTGCATAAATAAATTTTTGCAAATCATTCCACTGCACTGCTGCAGCGTTCTCCTCAAAAATTTCTAACCACTTTTCTATTGATGCTTAGCCTGAACCTGAAGAACAAGACAAAGAATCTTCGATGTCACGAAGTGTGAAGGGTGTTCTAGTTGTTTCACGCACCCCAACGGCAACGGAGTGTACAGAGGAAGCATTCTCGAAGACTTCGTCTTCGTCATCGCTAAGCTCAATTCCATAATGCTCCATAAGTCTGTCTTGAAGGACTACCTTAGGACCACTAGTGTAAAGCCCTAGTTCAGTGAGTTTGCTTTTCAAATTACTTACGGTCAACCCTAATATTTCATCTCTATCCATTGTGCCACGGTAAGCTTTATAACTTTTTTTTGGTATCTACCTTGTTATAATGTATTGAAATGGATATTCTTATTTTTTGCAAAAATTAGTACTCAAAGCAATTCTACAATACAATCGAGTTAGTATATAAACTTATACTTATCGTTAGTTTGTCTCGACAGTGTTCAGCTTTCCCGTTTGTAAGTGCGGCATCGGCTCGTATCAACAACTGCAACTTAGTAGGTGTAAAGTTTCTTCCATCAACTGCAACATAGGTTCGCCAAATAATATCACTTATCGGAATCGTAGATTTACTGCTGGGCTACTGCGACTTATTCGCCCATGTCAGTACAGTAACACATCAACGGTTGGGCTTTTACTTGGTCGCCCACAACAACAACATTAGAGTTTTACTGCTTGGCTACTCGACTTGTTCACCAACAACAGTACAGTAACACATCAACGGTGGGGCTTTTACTTAGTCGCCCACACCAACATTTAAGTTTTACTGCTCAACTTGTTCACCAGCAGCAGTATAGCAACACTTCAAAGTTCGTGTTCCGTTGTTCGTTAAACGGACGCCGCAAAGCGACAAAATTTATTATTTCTTTTTCACGCAAAATATGAGCGATGAGCATAATGGCTTTTCAACGATAGGGTTTTGCATATAGGCACCCCAATGTATAACTGTTCTATCGTATGACTTCAATTAAACACGATATACATTTTTGGTACAGTTTTATGCAGATGCTGCATTTCTAGCACTGAATTTTTCACAACGATCTGTGACAAGCTTTTTTTTTTTTGTATGTACGTGTGTGGCTTAACGGCTTTAGCACAAATAATCGGACGGTGCATGAAATAAAAGTTTTTATTAAAAAATTTCCGCACTTCTGACACCATTTGTGGGGTTCGAAAAGGATTAACACGCTCTTTTCTTTAAAATTACGTAAAATTGTTTTTATTTCGTTTATTTCGGTTTTACAATTAACATTTCAATTTCGTATTGTTTTGCGTTGTACGCTACTATTTTTAGTTACATAAACACGTTTAGTTCACTATTACACATGTTTTAGGTTAAATTTATTTATTTAGTTAAACATTTTTACTTTGCACTTATGCTTTGACATATACAAAAAAGAAGTTATTTTTACTTGCCGTGGCGCGTCCGATTCACTACTCAACTTCATATGAACTGTCCTCAAGCGCAAACTATGACTTTTAAATTTGTCTATTCGCTATTTTAAAAGTTCCGTTATCCCTTTGTTGCTTTTTTGCATTTTATCTTATTTATTCATGTTTCCGCTGTTAGTCCGTTGTCCGTCTGCAGTCGCTTTATGACATACAGTGTTGTAAAATGTCTTAATTACTTTAATACATATATATGTTAAAGCGCTATATAAATTTTCAGCAATAAGATATGTCGCGCTCCTAAAAATGGCAGCGTAAGAAATACAAGCAACCTGATTGTAGATGATAAAATTGACTTAGGACAATTACTTATCAGGCTGTACACTAGACCTGGCGCAGCTTATATGAGATTTTTTTTTTTTTGGAATTTTGAGTACGGGGATTGGTCAAATATGAGGTCAAAGGTCAAAATATCTACATTTTGGTGAGCACGCAGCCGCAATTGTTCCGAGAATTCAGAGCCGTAACAAAATCCTCAAATCCCTCGCTGGCAGTACCTGGGGAAAATATAAAGAAACGCTCTTGACCACATACAAAGCAATTAGCCAGCCGATTACGTGCTACGCGTCACCCATATGGTCGCCAAGCCTAAAAACCACCCACTGGAAGAAACTACAGGCCTGCCAAAATACTGCTCTCAGAATCGCCACGGGCTGTCTTCTTATGTCCCCAGAACACCATCTGCATAATGAGGCGAGAATACTCCCCATCAGGGATAGAAATGAGATGTTGACCAAACAGTTCCTGTTGAATACCCAGAAACCTGAGCATCCCAACAGACATCTGATTGATGAACCAGCACCGCCTAGGGGCTTAAGGAGTCATCTCCGTAAGCATTTTGAGGAAATACGGCACCTGAGAACCCAGCCGTATGAAGCGAAAAAACACAAGGAGGTCCTTGGGTAACTCCACAAACAGGCGTCGGACCTTTATGCCGGGAATTGCCCGGTGAATCCAGTACTCAAAGAAAAGTATCCAAAACTCGCGGAAGAGAAACGCATACTCCCCAGGGAAACGCGTGTCACTCTTGCTCAACTTCGTTCTGGATACTGTTACAAGTTAAACTCTTACCTATCCAGAATCAACCCCGACATACAAAATGTATGCCCCGCTTGCAATGTGTCCCCACATGACACCAACCATCTCTTTAATTGTAATGTGGAACCAACGCCTCTAACACCCCTTTCCTTATGGTCCATCCCTGTTGAAACAGCAAGTTTCCTTGGACTCCCGTTAGAGGATATTGATGACAATTTGTGATCGGTCGCGGCTGTTAGGTGGGGCGAAGCACTGCTACAACAACAACAACAACAACAACCTGCTTCTCCGAACCCAGTGGAGATCTTCCCATAACTTGCCCACGCCAGCAAAAACGATAAACATCATCGTCCAGTTGGAGTAGGCTGAATGAACTGCCGCCGTGGTGTAGAGCTAGTGGGTTGGCCTATCCATCAAAACTGTTCAAGAAAACGTTTATAAATGGTATTGATTTCCCTCGGCATTACCTTGGCACCAAAAGTTCGTCCACCTAAGCAGATAAATTTTTGGGTTGGCACAAAACATGTAACTAGGTGAGCCAGTTCGTAGAAAACGAATACACGATACGTAGCCTTCGAATTGGATGGAAAGCTAGACCTTAATCTCCTCAGATATATATCATACCAAATTATTATTAGTACATATGTATCTCTTCCGTACACCCTGGCGGTAAGTCGGAGTTTTCTTCTCGTCGCGCAGACGTAGGTAAATTTCTAAACAATTTTTGTAGGAAAATTCCTCAGAAGAGGATTGTGGCCTGATGCTTCTTTTGTTAATTGTGCAGTTTAGGGGCCCACCCTAAAATTGGGCCTTTTTTTTTTTGAGTGGGGTATCAAAAGACGCGTATTCACGTTTAGATCAAGAATCCGAAAGCGGAAGTTAACTTTTGTTACCCGTTCAAAAGATATTAAGGCAAACCCGAAAAAAAACCCGCGGGTACTTCCGAAACCGGGGGTGGGATCCACGTGGCTACCGCCACGGTGATACCCAATTTTTTTTGTGGGTACAACACAACTATCTGTTGCGATTTCAACGAGTTCGGACGTGTATCTAACTAGCTCCGTGCGATATTTGTAAATAAATTGAATTTAATGGTTTATGTGCAGTAGTAAAACAATATTTTGAATTTACTTAGACACTATAATACGTGCGAGCGAGCAATGAATTGTTTTTTAATTCAAATATACACGAAAGCTCAAAAATAAAAATGTCGTGTGATAAGTGCAAATTAGCAATTAACAGAGAAACTGGAATACGGTGCGATGGTGTTTGCGGGAAGATTTTTCACCTAAAAACGAAGTGTTCTGGCCTAGATGAATATGCATCTACTGTGCTAAATCAAAATAAATTGTTAAGATTTATGTGTGACGACTGTTACATATATATATAATATAGATTCTGCAATGCGAAACATGCAAGCAGTGATAAACAAAAATGGCGCCCTATTAGAAGAGTACAAAGGTGAATTCGAATTGGCGCTTAAACATAACGAGTATGAAATAAAAAAATTATTAGAGGCGATTGAAATTAAATTTAGCGAGAGAATAAAAGAAATGCAAAAGGTGCAAGAAAAATGAGTAGTAAATATAAGTGAAGTAAAGAAAATAAGAGATGTAGCGGAGATATTTAAGAAAGACAGCGAGAAAATTTGCAGTGAAATTAAAAATAGTAGCGAAGAAAATAAGAAAGCACAAAAAGAAATAAAAGAGTTAGTCGGTAAAACGAAGGCCGCTAACAAACAAATGTCATTTGCTGAAGTACTAAAAAAAGATAAGAGAGTGATGCCAGATATTAGAAAAGAAGTGCCTTTAATAATAAAGCCCAAATCAAAACAAAACAGCAATCAAACAAAAACCGATTTAAATGAAAAAGTTGATCCAAAAGAACTGAAAATAAGCAATGTACAGTCTAGAGCAAATGGTGTGATATTAATCGAAAGTGAAAACGACACGGAAAGAAATAAAATAAAATGTGCAATCGAGGACCGTATTGGCGAAAAATATGAAGTAAAAATACCCAAATTTATGTCTCATAGATTTGTAATATCGAGTATATGTAATATAGATTTGTAATATTCAGATGAAAAAATAATTGAAATGTTAAAAAAACAAAATACTTACATTGCGGATGGAAATCTGAAAATTTTAAAACAGTATGAAACAAAAAAGCTCAATGTAATATACTACAATGCATTAATCGGAGCAAATCCGGAAACGTTCCAAAACACTATCGCCGCCGAAAAAGTAAATATAGGTTGGGAAAAATGTAGAGTTTTTGATGGCCTTGAGGTACAACAGTGCTATAAATGAAGAGGATTCAACCACAAAGCCGCACAATGTAAAAATGAAGAAATCTGTGTGAAATGTTTAGAAAAACATAGTTCAAGGGATTGCAACCGAGAATTAACAAATAAATGTATTAACTGCATACGTGCGAAAGAAAGACTAAATATCGATGTGGACATTAATCACGTGACATTTAGTAAAAGTTGTCCACTATATGTGAATAAACTGGAAGCTAAAAGGAGAAAAAATGGTTACTAGCAATCAAAGTCAATAATACTTTTTTATGCAAATATACAAGGACTTATAAATAATAAAGCGGAGTTAGAGAACATTATAGAAGAGCATCAATACGATATAATAATTCTATCGGAAACTCATGTAACTGAAGACATAGAACTTAGTGAAAAAAAACTACAAAATTTCAATAGTTTTCAGTGTGTATCAAGCTCTCGAAGAACAGGTGGCGTGATTATATACACGCATAAAGAAATTAAAGCGAATATTGTAGACTGTCTAGTCAGTGATATGAAAATATGGACATTAACAATAAAATGCATCGTTGATAACAACGAGCTGTACATCATGGGGCTTTATAGATCACCAAATAGCTTGGAACGTGAATTTTGCAACACATTTCAAGATAAACTGGAAACAATAACGGAAATAAGTAAAGATTTTATATATTTTAATAGAATGCTTTTAAACAAAAACCTAAAACATAGTAACGCATATGATGATAAAATAAACACTGTTATTCTGGAAAAGTGCATACAAGATTTGGTGGAAGCTAATACGAGAAGTAGAACGATTAGAAATAGCTCAAGTCGCAACAAATGGTTTAACTCAACGTTAAAGAAGCTAAAAATAAATAAAATTAGAGCATACCAAGCTGCAAGAGTAATGGACGATACCAATTCATGGTTAATTTATAAAAGTGTATGTAAAACATACAAACAAGAGATAATAAAGGCAAAAAATAAATATTTTGAGCCAAAAATCAATAGCGCAACAAATCAAAAAGAAATGTGGAGAATACTTAAAAATTTAATACTTAGCAAAGATGTAAACGAAATAAGCTCTATAATTTATAAAAACGAAGAAACAAGTGATGAAAATGAAATAGCTGATAAGCTCAATAAATACTTCATTGAGAGCATAGAATTAATAGATCATTCAATTGATAAAGAAATATATATTAACAATATTGATCATTGTCCTGAAACCTTTCATTTTAAAGAAAAACAAATTTGCGAACTAAAGGCAATTTGTAAAAAACTTAAGAACAAAAAGGATTGGAATAATGTGAGCCCAAAGATCATTTTGGACAACTGGAATGTACTTGGGCCTTCTTAACAAATTTAATAAATCATTCATTAATGAGCGGAGTATTCCCAAATGAATGGAAGGACTCATTGGTAGTGCCAGTTGAAAAAATCGCTAAAACAAAAAAATGTGAAGAGTTTCGTCCAATAAATACTCTTAAGATATTTGAAAAAATAATGGAAAGTGTTGTGAAAAATCAACTACAAACGTACCTAGAAACTAATAATATACTGTCTCTAAACCAGTCCGGATTTTGTAAGAATCATTCATGTGAAAGTGCAATAAACTTCGTCGTAAGTGAGTGGAAGAAGCGTCCACGAAAAACAATAATAGCAGCTCTATTTCTTGATTTTAAAAGAGCATTTGAAACAATAGACAGAGGTATTCATAAAAAAGCTGTATATGTATGGAATAAGAGGAAAAGAGCTACTTTGGTTTAAGGACTACCTTACAAATCGTAGACAGCAAACAAAAATAAAATCCACAAAATCAAGTTTTTCATATGTGAATACAGGGGTGCCCCAAGGATCTCTTCTGGGAGCAATTCTGTTTATAATTTACATAAATGATATAGAAAGTGATATCAAAATCCAAATTGGTAATGTATGCAGACGATACATTGGTATATACAGAAGCAGAAACAGTGGAAGAATGTAAACGAAAGTTAGAATGTGATATAGATGAAATTATGAAATGGCTTAAAATGAATAGGCTCAATTTGAATGAACAGAAAACAAAAGTAATGGTGATGAATACAAATAGCGAAATAAATTTAGTGATAAATAATACTAGTATTGAGCAAGTAACCAATATGAAATACTTAGGTGTAATAATAGACAATGAGCTCAAATTTAACAATCACGTGGACAGTTTGTGTAAAAAAGCTGCAAAAAAATGTACTTCTTTAGAAAAATACGAAATAGACACTTTAACAGCAATAAAAATATACAATACAATCATAAAGCCATATTTTGAATACTGTTCCACAATTCTATACACATATGATAACCAATCACAAATAGGAAGAATACAGAAATTACAAAACAAATGTATGAGATCAATAATAAAATGCCACAAATACACGCCAATAAGTCACATGCTTGAAACATTGAAATGGCTAAATATTGAGCAAAAACTGATGCTCAATACACTAATAATGATTTTTAAAATTAAACAGAACAGGGCGCCGATGTATTTAACAAGTTGCATTCAGTATGTTAGAGATACACACCAATATGCTGTGCGGAATGCGAATGACTTTCGACTAGGATTACAGCGGACTACTGCAGCCCAAAACACATTATTATATAAGGGCCTTAACATATTTAACTCGTTACCTGATTATATCAAAGGAGAGAATAATATTATGAATTTTAAACGGCTATGTATAGATCTTATTCGAGGCTAAAATACTTTTTATTACTTTTTACTTTTTATTACTTAATATATATATATATCATACACGTCTGTGAATTGAAAATGAATTTGTGATATTTAAAATTTATTGTGAAATCAAAAAATATGTAAACATAATAATAAATATCAATCAATCAATCTATCTATCTAACAACAACCACATGAAAATCGCCAACTTCAACTGCAAATATCTCCGGACAGAGATAAAATTTTTCTTTTTCGCCTTCGGATCATTGTTTTCGAGATTAATACGCGTCTTTTGATACCTCACTCGAAAATTTTGGCCCAACTTTAGGGTGGGGCTCCTTAAATGCACTACTACCCTTCTTTTTGCGGGAAACCACAATACAATTCTTGAATTGAAAATTCTGTATTCCGGTTGACCGTTGAGATTTCTTTTCCACGACAAAAACGTTATTTCCACCAATAAATGCGGTGTTGCCATTCGAGCGGGTCGGACGTGTTTAATTTTGCTCTTGGAGTTTGTTTTAAAACATGGTCAAAACCAATATAAAAATCGTGAAAGTGACTCAAATAAACTAATAAAACACATACATATGTATGTATGCATGTTCGTCTAACGAGATACATATATACAAATAATATAAAATAGTGAAAAGCGCGCGGTTTCAAAGACGAAATGTCCGAAACCACCAAATGTGATAAATGCAAAGTTGCAATACGTGGAGAGACAGGTGTCAGGTGTGTGGGTGTATGTGGAAAGGTATACCACTCTGTACCAAAATGTTCTGGGTTGGATAGCTACAAAGCCAATGTAATAGGATCGCATCCAATGGTGAAGTTTATTTGTGATGAGTGCATTACGTATATACATAATGTTGACTTAGTTGTAAGAGACATGCAAGAGATTGTTAACAAAAATAGTATATACTTAAAAGAATATAAAAACGAATTTGTACGGGCAATACAAACCAGCAAGAAATAGCTAAAAGATCTAATGAAAGCGATGGATGATAAGTATAATGAAAGGTTAGCGACCCTAAAAATGCACCGAGAAATGTACTTATAAAATGCAGCAGAAATAAAGAAAGTGCGGGAGGTAGCAGAGCAAATGATAAAACAAGTGGAAGTATTGGGAAATGAAAATGAAAAATTATGTAGCGAAATAAAAACAATAATGAAAGATAAAGGCAGTGTGACGCAACAGCAAAAATCATATGCAAATGCATTGAAAATGAGTGATAATATGCATACAAACAGGGACGTGCTGGAATTTAAGAAACGCACTCCTATCATTGTGAAGCCGAAAACAAAACAAAGTAGTGAAAAAACAAAAAAAGATTTAAACAATAAAATTAACCCTAAAGAGCTAAAAATCACTGATATCAAAGCAGGCCAAAATGGTGTTATGGTGATTGATAGTATAAATGAAAGTGAAAGGGATAAAATCAAAGAAATTATGGACAAACAAATAAGTGATGAATATGAAATAAAGATCCCACGGGACTATAAACCAAGAATATTTATAACTGGCTTGCACTTTGAAAAAAAAATAATAATGAATTAATAGAGTGTTTAAAGAACCAAAACAAATGCCTAGAGCAGGGCGAAATAAAAATTATTAAACAATACAATGTCAAAACAAACAACAAAAACTACTATAATGCAATTGTAGAGGTGGGTGAAGATATGTTTACCAACGTTATGAAGTTAGATAAACTAACGTAGGATGGGAAAGATGCAGGTTTTACGATGGTGTTAATGTGACAACATGTTTCAAATGTAAAGGATACAACCATAAAGTTGGGGTAAACATAAAACCACGGAGTGTAATGAAACGCCTATAAACAAGTGTATAAATTGCGTAAATGCCAATGAAAAATTAAACTTAGGGCTACATGTAAATCACTTGTGTAATAGCCGACAATGTCCGGTTTATTTAAAGCACTTAAGTGCAAAAAAGCATAGGCTTGGCTATTAGCAACTAACGCCCTACTCAGAAGTTACAGATCAACTTGATTATATTCCCGCAAAAGTTAATCGAAAAAGCAAGTCTGCAAAAGCTGATAACAATATATTAAAATGTATTTAACTAAACATTAATAGTATAGTTTCAAATATACTATATTATGCTCTGAAACGTGTACAACAAAAGATATTGAAGATAATTAATTAGAAATAGCATCTTTTAACATGATAAGATGTGATTCCCACAGTAGCCATTCTGGCGGAGTACTAATATATGTACATAGAGAAATAAATTTTAATATAATATATAATGGTAGTGTAAACATGAATTTGTGGTGCATTATAATAAAATTGAAAAAACTTGGAAAAAAGTGGCAAATAGGGGTGCTCTACCACTCGCCCAGCACAAGTGATGCAGCCTTCCTAGACTATTTAAATGAAATATTAATTGATAAATATGAAAAAAGTAACCACAATATACTAGTTGGTGATTTTAATATCAACATGAATCACATATCAACATACAGTACAAAACTGAATGAAATATTTTCCTTGATGGGTATGGTTCAAAAAGTGGATTTTAATACACGAATAACGGATACAACTGAATCTAAAATTGATCTCATATATTCAAATTCTGAAGAAATAAAGTGTAAATCTTTGCAAGCATACAGAATTTCTGATCATGAAACAATAATGTTCAATGTTCAAATATCTAAATCATATAAGATGAGAGTGATTAAGAAAATAATTGCTTGGGATAAATATAGTAATGACAGTTTATTAAACCTACTTAGGTCCTTTAATTTTACTTTCAATGAAAATTTATTAATAGATGATAAAGTTGAACTAGTGAACCACATTTTAACGCAAGCGATGGAAAATTCAACCTATGAAAAAGAAGTATATATAAAACTAATGATAAAGTGGTACGATAGAGAACTCGCACAAATAAACATATGTAAATTTTATTTGTATACATGTGCTATACAGACAGGACTGTGGGAAGAATACAAAAATATTAATAAAATGTGTAAAAACCTAGTTAAAATAAAGAAAATTAAATACATGGAAAATAAAGTTATAATGAATGAAAACAACGCCAAAGATATGTGGAAGTACCTTAAATCGACGGTCTGCTTGGCGCGGGATAACGATGGTATTAATAAAGCGGTAATCGATGGTATATTGGTAGAAGATGAACTTGCCTTGGCAAATGGCCTTAACAAATTTTTTATAAATAGTGTGATAGAAATAAATAACAATATAGAATATTTCGATATAGCACTCAGCGGTAGTCAAGCCAATTCTGAATTTAAGTTTCCTAAAATAACGACTGATGAAGTTATAAAAATGAAGGACTCTATAGTGTATACAGGGTATTTCTATGCCCAAATAATTAATAGCAGTTTGGAAGATGGTAAATAAATAAATAAAATAATAAAGGCGCGATAACGTCCGAAGATCTCTAAGGCTTCTCTTCCAATTTGCGCCGTGCTCCTCTTGATTTTCCCTACAAATTGGCCGGAAAGAAACCTACATGTTTTATGCCGACTCCGAACGGCATCTGCAAGGCAGATGAGTTTTCCCTGAGAGCTTTTCATGGCAGAAATACACCCGGAGCGCTTGCCAAACACTGCCGAGGGGCGACCCCGCTTAGACAAATTTTCTTCTAATTGAAAAACCTTATTTCTATAATTTTGATGTTGCTTTGCCCGGGGTGTGAACCCAGGGCATACGGTGTGGTAGGCGGAGCACGCTACCATCACACCATGGTGGCCGCCTATTGGAAGATGGTATTGTACCAGAAAAGTGGAAAATGTCAACGGTGATTCCAGTTGAAAAAATTAAAAAGACAATACAGCCAGAAGAGCTTAGACCCATAAACACCATGCCAAGTGACGCTAAAATCCTTGAAGTTTATGTTAAGAATCAATTGGTAAAATATCTATACTCAAACAAAATACTTGTCAATCAACAGTCGGGTTTTAGGAAAAAACATTCGTTTTAAACAGCTCTTAACTTTGTGGTATCGGAGTGGAAAGATGATCTAAATGATAAGGTGGTGGTTGCTGTCTTTCTTGACCTTAGAAGAGCCTTCGAAACGGTAGATAGGGAAATCCTTATCACGAAACTTCAACAAATTGGTATTAATGACATAGAGCTTGCTTGGTTCCGCAGTTATTTAAAACATAGGAAACAGCGAACAGTTATAAAAACAGCGATATCTGATGTATTGGAAGTGCACATATGCTTACCACAAGGCTCGGTCCTGGCACCAATATTGTTCCTAATATATATAAATGATATAGTTAATGCGATACAAGACTGTGATATCAAACTATTTGCGGATGATGCATTACTTATGATCAGTGACAATAATATTACTACTGCGGTATTAAAAATGCAAAATGATCTCAACAATTTATACACATGGCTATGTGCGAATAGGCTAAAGCTTAATATAAACAAAACCAAATATATGGTCATAACAAGAAAAAATATTAATGAGGACTTAGGTGGGCTAAAAATATATAATGAAACCATACAAAAAGTAAATAGCATAAAATATTTAGGGATTATAATTGATAACAAACTTAAATTTGAAGAACATATAAACTACACAGTTGCGAAAGTCGCGAAAAAGATTGGTGTTATGCAGAGATCTACCAAGTATAAACAAGAAAAATATAAAATAATTATTTATAAATCTATTATCTATTAGAGATGCTAGAACGGCTGATATGTAAAAAAAGTTTAACTGGTTGAGTGTCAAGCAAAAAATTTATTTTCATACCATGAAATTGATATTTAATATAAAACATGGAAATGTACCTGAATATTTAAGTAGTAACGTAGTTCTAGTGGAGCTAACACAATATAAATATTAGAAATAGACATAATTTTAAAATTTTAAATTGCCCTTTTTTCGAACAGAAATAGATAAGCAAAACATTTTTTACAAAGGCCTAAAGGGTTACAACGAGCTCCCATTGGAAATTAAAAACTGCAATGAAATCTTAGTTTTTAAGGCAAAATTATATGAATTTTGTAAAACTCTACCTATCAGATAGAATAGTACTATTTGTATCTTGAATTAGGCTTTAAGCCGTAATAAATAAATAACTAAGTAACATAAAAAATTCGGTTTTGGATAGAATATCATAATATTAATGTTAGAACCAATATATGGTAATTCTATACGAATGCATGTCACTGGTAATACGCGTCCAAAAATACCGAAAGAGGTGTCAAAGGACTCGTATTGACCTCGACAACAATAATCCGAAGGAGAAATATAAAAATTGTATCTCTGTCCGGAGTTATTTGCAGTTGAAGTTGGCGATTTTCATGTGGTTGTTAATATGTCGTACCCACAAAAAAAATTGTGCATCACCGTGGCGGTAGCCACGGTTATACAACACACCCGGACTTGGCATGGCGTATCCCAGGGTTAGTTTTGGTAAAAGTCAAGTTGAGGGGTCGACTGGGTAATAGTCTAGTTTAGGGGTCGACTGCTAATACGCTACCAAAAATATCGAGAGAGGTGTCAAACGACGCGTCTTGACATCAATATTAATAATCCGAAGGCGGAAAATAAAAAAAATTTAACGCGTTCAAAAGATATTAACGAAAAACCGAAAAAAGACCAGCGGGTACCTCCGTCCATAGTATTTTTGCACAGAACACTTTCTGCGTTAGCGGCCTTCGGCCACGCTTATAAAAAATAACCCTGGGCTACGCCATACCAAGTCTGAGTGTGTGGTATAGCCGTGGCTACCGCCACAGTGATGCACAATTTTTTTTGTGGGTACAAACACAGCAGCAACCACAACAACAACCACATGGAAATCGCCAACTTCAACTGCAAATATCTACGCGTTGTTGTTGTTGTTGTAGCGATTAGGTTACTCCCCGAAGGCTTTGGGGAGTGTTATCGATGTGATGGTCCTTTGTCGGATACAGATCCGATACGCTCCGGTAACACAGCGCCATTAAGGTGCTGGCCCGACCATCTCGGGAACGATTTATATGGCGACATTGAACCTTCAGGCCATCCCTCCCTCCCCACCCCCAAGTTCCATGAGGAGCGTCTTTTGACACCTCACTCGATATTTTTGGTAGCGTATTAGCAGTCGACCCCTCAACTAGACTATTACCTTTGGTCACTGATGACCTGATATGAAACTTCTCGCTCTCTGAGAGCGGGTTAAAAACTGCATTTTTTATAACATTGGCCATAGATGCCATTATGCTCAAAATCAAATTTGGGCATTTCAGAATAACTTTGGGGTATTTTACATGGTAAAGGTTTAATTTATGATTTTCACCAAAAATTTACTCAAGATTGTCAAATGCGATATCAAAACACTCGAATTTTTGTCAGGATTACAAATCCGACGAAAAAAATAACTCCTTTTCACCTGTGGAAAATTTATCAGTCCCTTTCATTGAAGGGCTGCACACGAAACGGGTTTTGGTAGCAACTTCCGATTAATATAAGTCAGCTTCTTAGTCTTCGCATTGATATAAATGGATGCATAAAGGCCATGTTTTTGTGGAGCGTTGCGACATTCCATTTTTGACAGCTGAGATAAATTGTAGGTACACGTATAGGTTAACGCAAGATGTTTAATTAATAGCCTTTTGCGGACGACAACGCAGATACTTCACCAAGTGATATAATTTCGTAATTTCTTATACATTTTGTGCGTTTTTTATTGTATGTGGATATACATATGTATGTACATACACGTTTTGGTCGCATCAAGTGAAAAAAGGGGCTAGCCGCTTATTGTTATCTTATGGCGGTGCCAGAGCAACAAAGCAAAGCAACGCAATTATTTCAATATTATTTCATATTTTTTCACTTATCTACCACAAAATATTTCTACAAAACTTTACCTTTTTTATAAATTTTAATAAGTTTGGTAATAGTCTAGTTGAGGGGTCGACTGCTAATACGCTATCAGTATTAATGAGCCAAAGGCGGAAAATAAAAATTTTAACTCGTTCAAAAGATATTAACGAAAAACCGAAAAAAGACCCGCGGGTACCTCCAAAACCGGGGGTGGGATCCATAGTATTTTTGCGCAGAACACCTTTCTGCGTTGGCGGCCTTCGGCCGCGCTTATAAAGAATAACCCTGGGCTACGCCATGCCAAGTCCGGGTATGTGGTATAACCGTGGCTACCGCCACGGTGATGGTCAATTTTTTTTTTCAGCTTACTTGCTGATTTATTTGAAAATAATGAAACCGAACGGATTTCTTGGATAATTTTTTTTGCGTATTTTAGGCAACTCTATAGTCATCTGATTTTAAGCCCCATTCTTGGAAACGAATGAACTTTTGTTTACAATTGAATGAACAGACAGCTGATTTCAAGCCCCATTCCTGTAAACGAATTGAGAGAGAATGAAAGTTTCGTATCAGGTTGTTGTTGTTGTTGTAGCAATGCTTCGCCCCACCTAAAAGCCGCGACCGATCACAAATTGTCATCAATATCCTCTAACGGGAGTCCAAGGAAACTTGCCGTTTCAACAGGGGTGGACCATAAGGAAGGGGGTGTTAGAGGCGTTGGTTCCACAGTATATGGAGTTCACCAAGGACCTGCTTGTGTTTTTCCGCTTCCTACGGCTGGGCTATCAGGTGCCGTATTTCCTCAAAATGCTTACGAAGATGACTCCTTAAGCCCCTAGGCAGTGCTGGTTCATCAATCAGATGTCTGTTGGGATGCTCAGGTTTCTGGGTGTTCAACAGAAATTGTTTGGTCAGCATCTCATTTCTCTCCCTGATCGGGAGTATTCTCGCCTCATTATGCAGATGGTGTTCTGGGGACATAAGAAGACAGCCCGTGGCGATTCTGAGAGCAGTATTTTGGAAGGCCTGTAGTTTCTTCCAGTGGGTACTTTTTAGGCTTGGCGACCATATGGGTGACGCGTAGCACGTAATCGGCTGGCTAATTGCTTTGTATGTAGTCATGAGCGTTTCTTTATCTTTTCCCCAGGTACTACCAGCAAGGGATTTGAGGATTTTGTTACGGCTCTGAATTCTCGGAACAATTGCGGCTGCGTGCTCACCAAAATGTAGATCCTGATCAAACGTCACACCCAAAATTTTGGGGTGTAGGACAGTCGGTAACGTAGTGCCATCGACGTGGATGTTCAAAATGGTCGACATTTGGGACGTCCATGTTGTAAATAAGGTCGCGGAAGATTTAGTCGGTGATAATGCCAGGTTTCGAAAGGCGAAAAAACTGGAGAGATCAGGGAGGTAGCCGTTTATTTTATTGCATAGCGCATCGATCTTTGGGCCTGGGCCTGTGGCCATTATTGTGCAGTCATCGGCGTAGGAAACGATTGTGACTCCTTCCGGTGGTGAAGGTAGCTTAGATATGTAGAAATTAAACAAAAGTGGGGATAGGACACCACCCTGTGGCACCCCTTGTGTAATTCTCCTTGGTTTTGATGTTTCGTTTCTAAATTGCACCGATGCCTGCCGACCACCCAGATAATTTGCGGTCCACCTTTTAAGACATGGGGGAAGGGTAGACCCTTCCAGGTCCTGCAGTAACGAGCCATGGTTGACCGTATCAAAAGCTTTTGATAGGTCTAGCGCTACGAGTACTGTTCTATGGTGCGGGTATTGATTTAAACCGCAATTTATCTGGGTGCTAATGGCAATTAGCGCGGTGGTAGTGCTATGGAGTTTTCTGAAGTCATGCTGATGAGAGGCTAAAAGCAGATTTGCTTGGAAAAAAGGGAGCAAAATGGCTTCAAGCGTCTTTGCTACTCGCGATAGGAGAGATATCGGACGATACGACTCACATATGTTAGCTGGTTTCCCAGGCTTTAGTTGTGGGACCACCTTGGCCATTTTCCATTTCTCGGGTATGACAAAGGTGGAAAGAGACAGGTTGAAGACATGCGCCAAATATTTGAACCCCTGTTGTTGTTGTTGTAGCAATGCTCGCCCCACCTAATAGCCGCGACCGATCACAAATTGTCATCAATATCCTCTAACGGGAGTCCAAGGAAACTTGCCGTTTCAACAGGGGTGGACCATAAGGGAAGGGGTGTTAGAGGTGTTGGTTCCACATTACAATTGAAGAGATGGTTGGTGTCATGTGGGGACACGTTGCAAGCGGGGCATACATTTTGTATGTCGGGGTTGATTCTGGATAGGTAAGAGTTTAACCTGTTACAGTATCCAGAACGAAGTTGAGCAAGAGTGACACGCGTTTCCCTGGGGAGTATGCGTTCCTCTTCCGCAAGTTTTGGATAATTTTCGTTAAGCACTGGATTCACCGGGCAATACCCGGCATAAAGGTCCGACGCGTGTTTATGGAGTTCACCAAGGACCTGCTTGTTTTTTTTCACTTCATACGGCTGGGTTCTCAGGTGCCCTATTTCCTCAAAATGCTTACGGAGATGACTCCTTAAGCCCCTAGGCGGTGCTGGTTCATCAATCAGATGTCTGTTGGGATGACCAGGTTTCTGGGTATTCAACAGGAACTGTTTGGTCAGCATCTCATTTCTCTCCCTGATGGGGAGTATTCTCGCCTCATTACGCAGATGGTGTTCTGGGGACATAAGAAGACAGCCCGTGGCGATTCTGAGAGCAGTATTTTGGCAGGCCTGTAGTTTCTTCCAGTGGGTGATTTTTAGGCTTGGCGACCATATGGGTGACGCGTAGCACGTAATCGGCTGGCTAATTGCTTTGTATGTAGTCATGAGCGTTTCTTTATCTTTTCCCCAAGTACTGCCAGCGAGGGATTTGAGGATTTTGTTACGGCTCTGAATTCTCGGAACAATTGCGGCTGCGTGCTCACCAAAATTTAACCCTGATCAAACGTCACACCCAAGATTTTGGGGTGTAGGACAGTCGGTAGCGTAGTGCCATTGACGTGGATGTTCAAAATGGTCGACATTTGGGGCGTCCATGTTGTAAATAAAGTCGCGGAAGATTTAGTCGGTGATAATGCCAGGTTTCGCGAGGCGAAAAAACTGGAGAGATCAGGGAGGTAGCCGTTTATTTTATTGCATAGCGCATCGATCTTTGGGCCTGGGCCTGTGGCCATTATTGTGCAGTCATCGGCGTAGGAAACGATTGTGACTCCTTCCGGTGGTGAAGGTAGCTTACATATGTAGAAATTAAACAAAATTGGGGATAGGACACCACCCTGTGGCACCCCTTGTTTAATTCTCCTTGGTTTTGATGTTTCGTTTCTAAATTGCACCGATGCCTGCCGACCACCCAGATAATTTGCGGTCCACCTTTTAAGACATGGGGGAAGGGTAGACCCTTCCAGGTCCTGCAGTAACGAGCCATGGTTGACCGTATCGAAAGCTTTTGATAGGTCTAGCGCTACGAGTACTGTTCTATGGTGGGGGTATTGATTTAAACCGCAATTTATCTGGGTGCTAATGGCATTTAGCGCGGTGGTAGTGCTATGGAGTTTTCTGAAGCCATGCTGATGAGGGGCTAGCTGCAAATTTGCTTGGAAATAAGGAGCAAAATGGCTTTAAGCGTCTTTGCCACTGGCGCTAGGAGAGATATCGGACGATACGACTCACCTATGTTAGCTGGTTTCCCAGGCTTTAGTAGCGGGACCACCTTGGCCATTTTCCATTTCTCAGCTATGACAAAGGTGGAAAGAGACAGATTGAAGACATGCCACAAATATTTGAAACCCTCTTTCCCGAGGCTTTTAAGCATCGGCATGGCTATGCCGTCTGGGCCCACTGCTTTGGATGGTTTAGCACGACCAATGGCGTCCTCAACCTCTTTAGCGGTGATGGTGATTGGTGACGCGCTGAATTTGTGTTTATGTGCGTGTCTATTGGCTCTCCGTCTATCTTTGTCGACCGTAGGATGCATTATATATTGTCGGCAGAAAGCGCTCGCGCATTTTTTCGCGTCCGACAGCACTTTGTCGCCAAAGGCGATGGAAACTTTGTGCTTAGTCGGATTCGATAGGGACTTTACGGTGGACCAAAGTTTACCCACACCGGTATAGAGGTTACAACCTCTTAGGTGCTCCTCCCATTTCGCCCGCTTGTGTTCATCCACAAGCAATCTGATGCGTTGGTTTATATCCCTTATTTGGGGGTCGCCTGGATCAAGCTGTCTTATAAGGTCACGTTCTCTCGCAAAGTTTGCGGCTTCCGCCGGGAAGTGGGGCCGGATTTCGGGAATTCTCCCGGCGGGAATGAAATGTGCCGAGGCGGATTTAATGACCTTACGGAAGGCACGCTCCCCTTGGCGGGCATCAGTCGGGATAGGGAGGGCAGCAAAGCGGCTGTCTGTAAAGGATTTATATTCTTCCCACTTTCCTTTTTTGAAAGTTATGAAAGTGCGTTTTTCGGTAACGATGAAGTCGCTCGAGCGAAATAAGTATGGGCAGGTGGTCGGATGCCAATGTTACCATCGGCTGCCAGTTCACGCAGTTTACGAGTTCTGCGCTCACGATTGAGATATCTGGCGAATTGTGACAGGTTCCTACCATACGTGTGGGGGCGTCTCCGTTTATTGTGCAGAACGTCGTTTCTTCTATTTGATCCGCCAACATCTCACCCCTACTGTCCGCCCGCAAGTTTGAATGCCATAGATCGTGATGGGCATAGAAATCGCCTACGATAATGCCATTATTGCCAGTGAATAAGGCTCTGATATTAGGGCGGTATCCACTGGGGCAACAGGTAGCAGGAGGGATGTAGATGTTGATGATTTCTAAGTTTGCATCGCCTGACCGGACAGATAGGCCTTGACGTTCTAAGACATTGTCCCTGCGGTCGATGCCAGGATCAAATATATAATATTGCACAGAGTGGTGTATGATAAACGCGAGGCCGCCTCCATTCCCGCTCTCGCGGTCTTTTCTGTGGACATTATATCCCGAGCAGGTCTGCAATGCAGATCTTGCTGTGAGTTTAGTCTCTTGAATCGCAGCAATGCGGATGTTGTGCCGCTTCATGAAATCGACTATCTCCGTAATCTTCCCAGTTAGTCCATTACAGTTTAATTGCAGAATTCTGAAGTGCATAAGGGGAGACACCGCCACTCTGGGGGTAAGTGGCGGGTGACTACGCCTGGGGTGTGGAAGGCCAGGACGCAATTGCTGTTGTGGCCCTGGGACTGGGCGTCCTTGGGTAAGCATTGGGGTACCCGGATGATTTGGGTTTGCGACCTGGCAACATGGCACGATGAAACCCCTCGGGTGGTTGCCGTCGCGGAGACCAGAACATTTAGGAAAGTGGCACCACCCAAGGCAGGAGCTGCATTGGGCGGATGTCGCAAACCTATATATTCTGTGCTGGCAAACGGTGCAAAAGGAGGTAGGGACTAAGAGTCTGTTTCCCTGACCAACACGATTGCTGCCGGAAAAGAAGGGGGGAGAAGACGGGGCAGGGGCTGATGCTCAGCATTGCTACCGACTCTACTACGAAGGTAGTAGTTATGAGTGGTGGCAGCTGCTTGAGTTGTTGGCGCCGTGAGGCGCGAGCAGCAGCGGGGACTTGTTGTGGCTTGCTGAGCAGCGGGGCTACTGGAAGGTAGTGGGGGGCGCTTAGGCGTAAACTACGAAGCGCCCTTGGGCGTGAACAGCAAGGAGCCACAAAAGATTTATAAAAGTTACGTGGACGTCGGGTTTTGGGATCAAGTCCAGAACAACCTGTCCGATGCAACCATCCCTTGCAGGAGACACACTGAACAGAGTATGACCGTCCTAAAAATATTCTTTTTCAGCAGATGCAGCAAAACCATTTCTCAGGACCGGGGTCAGGAGACGGACCCGGATTTAATTCGATGCCTTCGCGGAGTAAGAGAATATGGAGCAGTCCTGCTGCAAGGAGCTGCTGGGAGGATGACAATTTGTGGGAAGGACGCAACAAATTAAATGGGGTCACACTGAAATGACAGTCCTTGGTCGGGAAAAATCCCGAGTCGCTCCGGTACATAGAACCGACTGCCTTGGGAAGCGTTTCGTATCAGGTCATCAGTGCCTTTGGTAATAGTCTAGTTGAGGGGTCGACAGCTAATACGCTACCAAATTTTAACTCATTCAAAAGATATTAACGAAAAACCGAAAAAAGACCCGCGGGTACCTCCGAAACCGGGGGTGGGATCCATAGTATTTTTGCGCAGAACACCTTTCTGGCTACCGCAACGGTGATGCACAATTTTTTTGGTGGGTACTAACACAACAACAACCACATGAAAATCCCCAACTTCAACTGCAAATATCTCCGGACAGAGATAAAATTTTTCTTTTCCGCCTTCGGATTATTGTTCCCGAGATTAATACGCGTCTTTGACACGTCTCTCGATATTTTTGGTAGCGTATTAGCAGTCGACCCCTCAACTAGACTATTACCTTTTTTTGTGGGTAAAAACACAACGCTAATAGTCTAGTTGAGGGGTCGACTGCAAATACGCTACCAAAAATATCGAGAGGTGTCAAACGACGCGTCTTGACATCAGTATTAATAATCCGAAGGCGGAGAATAAAAATTTTAACTCGTTCAAAAGATATTAACGAAAAACCGGAAAAAAGATCCGTGGGTATCTCCGAAACCGGGTGGTGGGATCCATAGTATTTTTGCGCAGAACACCTTTCTGCGTTAGCGGCATTCGGCCGCGCTTATAAAAAATAACCCTGGGCTACGCCATGCCAAGTCCGAGTGTGTGGTATAACCGTGGCTACCGCCACGGTGATGTCCTTCTGCGTAATACACAGCATCTGCGCAGCATTCCAAATAATATTAGACTACAAATTATTAAAAGTGTTTTACACAAACAAAATACATGGATAGTGTATGTTTGTTTGCATTTATGTCGACGTGCCACCACCTTATAATGTTCTACCAAGATAAAAAGATATTGTTGCGGAGCTGGCAACACTATTTTTTGTTTTCGTTTGTTTAATTGCAACAACGAAAAAAGCGACAATAGTACCGCCGTGTTTTCCGCGAATAACTTTTAAACGAGATAAAAAATATAGTTTCTGCTTTCGGATTCTGAATCTTGACGCAAATACGCGTCTTTTGATACCGCTATCGACATGTGCGATCCGAATCTTAAGTGCAGGACTTAAGTTGAAATTTTACTAAATTTGGAAATTAAACAGCTTATGTTTCATAAATTAAGAGTTTCCAAGGGTTGCGGATGATAACCTTGTGGGGTAATAGTCTACCAAAAATATCGAGTGAGGTGTCAAAAGACTCGTATTAATCTCGAGAACAATAATCCGAAGGCGGAAAAGAAAAATTTTATCTCTGTCCGGAGATATTTGCAGTTGAAGTTGGCGATTTCCATGTGGTTGTTGTTGTGTTCATACCCACAAAAAAAATTGTGCATCACCGTGGCGGTAGCCACGGTTATACCACTCACCCGGACTTGGCATAGCGTAGCCCAGGGTTATTCTTTATAAGCGCGGCCGAATGCCGCCAACGCAGAAAGGTGTCTGCGCAAAAATACTATGGGACCGACCCTCGGTTTCGGAGGTACCCGCGGGTCTTTTTTCGGTTTTTCGTTAATATCTTTTGAACGCTTTAAAATTTTTCTTTTCCGCCTTCGGATTATTAACACTGATGTCAAGGCGCGTCGTTTGACACCTTTCTCGATATTTTTGGTAGCGTATTAGCAGTCGACCCCTCAACTAGACTATTACCCCTTGTGGTTTTTAGGACCCCCTCTATCCCTACAAATCAACAAAAGTTTGAAAATCGTGGCACCTTATATAAAATCCAACCCAAAATTGTATCTCTGTCCGGAGATATTTGCAGTTGAAGTTGGCGATTTCCATGTGGTTGTTGTTGTGTCATACCCCCAAAAAAATTGTGCATCACCGTGGCGGTAGCCACGGATATACCACACCCCCAGACTTGGCATGGCGTAGCCCAGGGTTTTTTTTATAAGCGCGGCCGAAGGCCGCCAACGCACAAAGGTGTTCTGCGGAAAAATTCTATGGATCCGACCCCCGGTTTCGGAGGTTTGGTAGCGTATTAGCAGTCGACGGTAATAGTCTAGTTGAGGGGTCGACTGCTAATACGCTACCAAAAATATCGAGTGAGGTGTCAAAAGACGCGTATTAATCTCCAGAACAATAATCCAAAGGCGGAAAAGAAAAATATACCACACACCCGGACTTGGCATGGCGTAGCCCAGGGTTATTTTTTATAAGCGCGGCCGAAGGCCGCCAACGCAGAAAGGTGTTCTGCGGAAAAATTCTATGGATCCGACCCCCGGTTTCGGAGGTTTGGTAGCGTATTAGCAGTCGACGGTAATAGTCTAGTTGAGGGGTCGACTGCTAATACGCTACCAAAAATATCGAGTGAGGTGTCAAAAGACTCGTATTAATCTCGAGAACAATAATCCGAAGGCGGAAAAGAAAAATTTTATCTCTGTCCGGAGATATTTGCAGTTGAAGTTGGCGATTTCCATGTGGTTGTTGTTGTGTTCATACCCACAAAAAAAATTGTGCATCACCGTGGCGGTAGCCACGGTTATACCACACACCCGGACTTGGCATAGCGTAGCCCAGGGTTATTCTTTATAAGCGCGGCCGAATGCCGCCAACGCAGAAAGGTGTCTGCGCAAAAATACTATGGATCCGACCCCCGGTTTCGGAGGTACCCGTGGGTCTTTTTTCGGTTTTTCGTTAATATCTTTTGATCGCGTTAAAACTTTTATTTTCCGCCATCGGATTATTAATACTGTTGTCAAGACGCGTCGTTTGACACCTCTCTCGATATTTTTGGTAGCGTATTAGCAGTCGACCCCTCAACTAGACTATTACCCTAGACTATTACCCTATTTAGGGTAATAGTCTAGTTGAGGGGTCGACTGCTAATACGCTACCAAAAATATCGAGTGAGTTGTCAAAAGACGCGTATTAATATCGAGAACAATAATCCGAAGGCGGAAAAGAAAAATTTTCTCTGTCCTGAGATATTTGCAGTTGCTAGTTGAGGGGTCGACTGCTAATACGCTACCAAAAATATCGAGTGAGGTGTCAAAAGACGCGTATTAATCTCGAGAACAATCCAAAAAAGGAAATCCAAAGGCGGAAAAGAAAAATTGTATCTCTGTCCGGAGATATTTGCGGTTGAAGTTGGCGATTTCCATGTGGTTGTTGTTGTGTTTATACCCACCAAAAAAATTGTGCATCACCATGGCGGTAGCCACGGTTATACCACACACCAGGACTTTGCATGGCGTAGCCCAGGGTTATTTTTTATAAGCGCGGCCGAAGGCCGCCAACGCCTAAAGGTGTTCTGGCAAAAATACTATGGATCAGACCCCCGGTTTCGGAGGTACCCGCGAGTCTTTTTTCGGTTTTTCGTTAATATCTTTTGAACGCGTTAAAATTTTTATTTTCCGCCTTCGGATTATTAATACTGATGTCAAAACGCGCCGTTTGACAACTCTCTCAATATTTTTTTTTGGTAGCGTATTAGCAGTCGGCCCCTCAACTAGACTATTACCGACTATTACACTATTTAGCAAGCTTTTGTCACATAAATTAAGAAATACATACCGAAACTAATTTTTTCATAAAACTGTTCGGCGGAAAACAAAAAATATATTTGCACTAGAGTTGACAAATATCCGTGTACCTGTGAAAAAATCACAGGTACTGAATGATCACAGCTGAACGCTGTGACTGCTTCTGAGGAATCGCTGTGACTGACTGACTGTGATCATGGTATAAATATTACAAGGTAAAACCGATGAGCCGAAATGACGTTTAAAAAAATTTTAAAATTCTCACCGCCCTCACATTTTTATCATTTTATTTTGGTATTGTTTTCATAACAAAAATATAAGAGGGTTGGATTTTATATAAGGTACCACGATTCCCAAACTTTTGTTGGTTTGTAGGTCCTAAAAATCACCAAAATGGAATTCGCAACTCTAAGAAACTCTTAGGCCCCTATTATGAGCATTATTCGATCTTCGATCTTCGCTGGATATCGAACATCGAAAATCGAATTTGAAATTGGTATTATGACAACTCATCTCTGTCGAAATTTTCGTTGTGTATCTAATTTTCAAGCGAATAGAAATTTTTAGTCGATGCTGTATCGAATAGAAAAATAATTGTTTAAAATGTAAGTTTTTTGTATTTATGTTCTACTTTTTTACTACCTGCTAGTAATTTTAAACTATTTGAATTAATTTTATATAGGTCCAAGGTCGTGAGTACAAAGCAACAGCTTGAAAGACTGGTTTCAATTATGGAACAAAATCCCCATATAGCAAAGGAACTTGCACATTATAGAAATGCAACTTTGCTTGATGCAGCTCAGCCTCCTCGTAATTCAATTTTATTCATCTTTCACAAATAAGTGAATGCCGTTTCCAACGCTCGGTTGGTAGGATCCCTGAGCGCAAAATAGGAGAACTGTTGCCAAAATTAAAAAAATATTAGGAATAGACTCGGCTCTTGTGCATTCCTGCAGCAGTTCATCTGTACTGGACAACAAGTCCATGAACGCTTCTTTGGACAGTCTGAAATTTTGAATAAATCTATAAACAAAACTTATAATTTCAACAATTTAACAACTTATTTAGAAAGCCACACTTACGTGGTGGAATTCACTTCCAAAGGATTTGAAGCATCTTACCCGTCTCCTACTTCTGGCTAGCTCCAGTAAGCTTTCCTCTTCATCTGACGAATCATCAAACCACAATTCCGTTGTAGTCATACTTTTATTTTTAATATTTGCATTTAATAACTAGTTCTGCTTTTGTTTATTTATTCTATTTTATTTGACAGAGTATTGGAAATGTGCTATTGTGAACTTTTGAATTTATCGAAATTCACAATAATGCTTGCCTTCATCGAACGCGCGTCGTAATACCGAATGAAAATTCGTTCGATCAGCTCTTTCGACCACGGTCGAAGATCGAATTTGTCTCATAATAGGGGCCTTAGTTTATGAAATATAAGCTTTTTAATTTCCAATTTTAGTAAAATTTCAACTTAAGTCCTGCACTTAAAATTCGGGTCGCACATGTCCATAGCGGTATCAAAAGACGCGTATTTGCGTCAAGATTCAGAATCCGAAAACAGAACCTATATTTTTTTATCTCATTTAAGTTATCCGCGGAAAATCCATCGGTACTATTGTCGCTTTTTTCGTTGTTGCAATTAAACAAACGAAAACATATGAAGGTGGTGAATAGTGTTACCAGCTCCGCACCCAGATAAATTGCGGTTTAAATCAATACCCCCACCATAGAACAGTACTCGTAGCGCTAGACCTATCAAAAGCTTTTGATACGGTCAACCATGGCTCGTTACTGCAAGACCTGGAGGGGTCTAGCCTTCCCCTATGTCTTAAAAGGTGGACCGCAAATTATCTGGGTGGTCGGCAGGCATCGGTGCAATTTAGAAACGAAACATCAAAACCAAGGAGAATTAAACAAGGGGTGCCACAGGGTGGTGTCCTATCCCCACTTTTGTTTAATTTCTACATATCTAAGCTACCTTCACCACCGGAAGGAGTCACCATCGTTTCCTACGCCGATGACTGCACAATCATGGCCACAGGCCCAGGCTCAAAGATCGATGCGCTATGCAATAAAATAAACGGCAACCTCCCTGATCTCTCCAGTTTTTTCGCCTCGCGAAACCTGGCATTATCACCGACTATATCTTCCGCGACCTTATTTACAACATGGACGTCCCAAATGTCAACCATTTTGAACATCCACGTCGATGGCGCTACGCTACCGACTGTCCTACACCCCAAAATCTTGGGTGTGACGTTTGATCAGGATCTACATTTTGGTGAGCACGCAGCCGCAATTGTTCCGAGAATTCAGAGCCGTAACAAAATCCTCAAATCCCCCGCTGGCAGTACCTGGGAAAAAGATAAAGAAACGCTCATGACTACATACAAAGCAATTAGCCAGCCGATTACGTACTACACCCATATGGTTGCCAAGCCTAAAAATTACCCACTGGAAGAAACTACAGGCCTGCCAAAATACTGCTCTCAGAATCGCCACGGGCTGTTTTCTTATGTCCCCAGAACACCATCTGCATAATGAGGCGGGAATACTCCCCACCAGGAAGAGAAACGAGATGCTGACTGTCAGGAACAAACCTATCATCGGTTGAGGAACACACATACAATCGATTCACAATACACATTCCTATATATACATATTACTACACAACCACTTTATTATTGTACACACTTTGCATATACACATTATTAAAGATTGTTCTAGTCACGAACTATAATAAAACACGTGCCTTCTCAATCGTTCTATTTTATTTAACAAAAGTAATTTGTACCAAAGCTAAGGTACATTACATGGTGCCGAAACCCGAATTAAAGCGAAAAAATCCCAGAATCAGCAACTAATAGCGAAAAACCGGACCACAATATTAGACCACCAGAAAGTTTTGTCATCAACAATTACCAAAATGTGGCAAACGAGTGGAAATTGTGGCTTCAACAATTCGAGTGGTACGCGATCGCGACAGAACTGGATACTAAGAAACCAGAAGTGCAAGTCGCAGTATTCATGTCGTCTGTAGGAAATGACGCAGCAGTAATTTACAATACTTTTAATTTAACAGAAAGCCGATTTACAGAATATTTTACACCCCAAATCAACGAAACGTACGAAAGATATGTATTCAACACCATCGTACAAAAGGAGTATCAAACATTTGATGAATTCGTTACAGATCTGAAGCAAAATTAAAAATTGTGGCTACGGGACATTAGAAGACACTTTAATTCGCGACAGAATAGTAGTAGGTATAACAAATGATACAACAAGAGAAAAACTACTAGCGGAAAGCAAATGAACCCTGGAAAAAGCAATAGATATATGTCACTCTGCAGAGCAAGTTAAGATGCAGGTAGCAACAATGAAGCAAGCGGCCACAGTTGACGCCGTTACGTGGAACAAAAAGCAAAATAAAAGAGACATCAAACATACTAACAAAAAAGATGAACCCTTTCACTGCAATAGGTGTGATACCACGCACGGTCGCCGTAACTGTCCGCCTTTAAAAAGGTTTGCCAAAAATGCAAAAGAAAAGGTCACCTTACCAAATGTTGCAAAAGCAAAACGGTCAACGAATTGGTCCAAGACCGAGAAAGCAACGAATACGGTTTTTTAGTATCTACGGTAGGTGCAGATTTAGACAGGTACTGGGTGAAGTGGTCATAGACACGCTTATTAAAAAACAAGAGGTACCCATAAAATACTTAGTTGTCAAAGCGGATGTTACAGCAGTGCTTGGTAAATCAACATGTGAGAAATTGAAATTGGTGAAGCGCATTGAAACTGTAACTGTTGGTGAAAACTTGTTTGAAGGAATTGGTTGCCTTAAGCAATACAAATACGACATAGACTTAATAGAAAATCCGAAACTAAGCATATGCCCTGCGCGAAAAATCCCGCATACTATTAGACAGCAGGTTAAAGATGACCTTGATAGTATGGTAGAGCAAAAAATAATTAAACCCATAACCAAGCCGACACCGGCTGTGTCACCCATGGTCGTAGTAAAAAAAAAATAATAAAATTAGACTCTGCTTAGATCCATCGGAGATAAATAAAAATCTCAAAAGACGTTATTATCCACTTACTACGTTAGAAGAAATTACAGCCCGCATCCACGGCTCTAAGTGGTTCACGTTACTCGATTGTAAAAAAGGCATTTGGCAACTGCAAGTAACACCCCGTACTTCAGAATATCTGACATTCAGTACCCCATTCGGAAGATAATCTTGCTTAAGAATGTCATTTGTCTTAGCATCGGCTCCGGAAGTTTTCCAACAAGTAATGAATTCGTTGATAGCGGACGTAAAGAACGCGGAGGTGTCTATGGATGATGTTCTCTTGCATGCCACCAGCAAACTAGAACTAGAGAGGATCACTCAAGAGGTACTTGACAAATTCAGAAAAGCAGGCCTTAAGCTTAATAAAGAAAAATGCGTTTATAATACAAAATAAGTAAAGTTTCTGGGACATATAGTCTCCGCTGAAGGGGTAAAACCTGATCCCGAAAAAATAGAAATTATAACGAAACCGAACAGGGCTATAGCCAATTAGAAAAAGAAGCAAACGCCATTCTAGTTGCATGTAAAAAATTTCACATGTACATTTGGGGTTGCAAAGATTTAACGATCGAATCTGACCATAAGCCTCTTGAGGCAATATTTAAAAAGGCAATTACAGATGCACCACCGAGATTGCAAAGAATCATGTATCAAATCCTGCCTTATAATCCAAAAGTCACTTATAAAAAAGGTACGGAATTGTATGTAGCAGATTTACTGAGTAGAGACTGCGAAAACTTAGATAGTGAAGATTTAAATACAGAAAATTTACAAATATGTGCTATTGTACCATTCACGAAAACGCGAAAAGACGAACTTAAAGCAGAGACCTCAAAAAGTAAAGAACTTAATGATTTAAAGTCAACCATATTAAAAGGATGGCCAGAGACCATCAAAAAGTGGCGGTAAATCTCAAAAAAATATTGGTACTACAGAGAGGCTCTCAGCGTTTACAAGGACATAATTTTTGAAGATCACAGAGTATTGGTTCCAAACTCAATGGTGCCATTAGTAATAAAACATTGCCATCTTAGTAATAAAGGACTACAAGGGACGCTTAAACTGGCCCGTGACAATGTATTCTGGCCAACAATGACCAAAGATTTAACTGAGTACATAAAAACTTGGAGTGCATGCAGCAAAATACAAAAAGATAATCAGATGGAACAAATAAACTTACAAGCAGCACCGAAACGGCCATGGAGTATTGTCGCTTCGGACATATTCCACTTAAGAGGAAAGGATTATATCCTCATTGCAGACAGCTACTCAGGATACTTTGACTTTAAACAACTAAACAATATCACCAGCTTCAACGTCATTAAAGAAATTAAGACAAGGTTTGCTACCTTCGGCATCCCGGAAGTATTATTATCAGATGGTGGTAAACAATTTGATTGCAGCGATTTCAGGGCTCTTCAGAAAGAATGGAACTTTGAACATAGAATTTCGAGCCCTCATTTTCCACGTTCTAATGTTCTAGCCGAACGCTATGTACAAGAGGCAAACAACCTGATGAAATAGTGCCTCGAAGACAACACGGACATACAGCTAGCGCTGCTACATCATCGGAATACTCCACGCATGGACCTATGGTCTCCAGTTCAACGGTTAATGAACAGAAGAACCAGAACGCTATTACCTACCAATGAAAAGCTACTCAATCCAAAAATAATGAAAAACGTAAGCAAAAAACTAACAAAACTCAAGGAAGGTGAGAAAGAAACAGCAGATAGAAATAAAAAACAGAGTAGAGAATACACAACGCAAGAGAAAGTACTGCTTAGATAAAGTCATAATAACTGGGTTCCAGCTTATATACTGAGACCAGAAGGACACCGCTCGTACAGAGTACAAACCGAGGATGGCGCCATATATAGAAGAAACACATGGCATCTTAAGCCAGCCCCTTGATCCCTCGACGTTGATCCTAACTCGTCCACAGATCGTCCTACTGTTGAACCAAAAAACCAAAGTTCTTCGGGTCCAACACAGCCACGTACAGAAACCACAACACAACAGTGTTCGCCAGATGACGTCCCTCGTGAAGCTGAACCTTCCACGCCCGCTACAACGCCACAAACATGAAAATATATACCAGGGTCCTTTTTCGGTAATTAAAATTAACGACCCTAATATTACAATTTTTGATGAGGTAACAAAAAAAGAAAGAACTGTACACAAAAACAGAATAAACAAAATAAATTAATATATTCAGTAATATTATATTGATATATACATACAATTTTATTTACACTCAGCCAAGAAGGCAGAACAAAACAAATACAACTTTAAATGTTGGATTTAGCATGCAATCAATGCCAAATGTAAAAGACAAAAAAAAAAATTTTTTTCCTATATGTACTTATAAATCTTAATATAAAATTAGGAAAATGATAATTCATAATTGAATTATATAAAATTTAAATTTATTATGCAAAAAAAAAAAAACAAAGAAAAAATATTAACGTAATTCTAACTTTTAATATAAAATTGCTCCGGCTGAACGAATTTCAAAAAGGAAGGTACACCCTAATTTTCGTTCATTCGAACCAATTTATATAGTGTCAAAGAAGAATGTGGCAATTGCGATCGGTCGAATTGCCAAATTCTTCTTTTTAAAGGAAGGATGATGTAAGGATAAACTAACCCTCAAATCCGTAATATAAGATAAGTTATGTGCGTGGAGCTTTAGTTGCATTTGACAGGCGCGGGCAGTTGGCAACGCGCATGTCAAATGTAACTGCGGCCCACGTCACTGACAGGCAAAATATGAGAGAGAATACAATTTTGGACAAGAAGCAGACGTTTAGTTTGCGTGAATAAAAGTGACTTTAAAAAGTAAAACACGAGTTTTGTTATTTTGGATGAATGCGTGGTGTAGAAACCCCACGCCGAACATATTAATCTATAAAAGGGCAACCGTTTCGAGGCGGCGCCTTCCATGGAGGATGTTTGGGCAGGTGTTCTTCTCGTCGCGCAGACGCTGATACATTTTTAAACAATTTGTTGAAGAAAATTCCGCAGAAGAGGATCGTGGCCTGATTCTTCCTTTTGCGGGAAACCACAATACAATTCTTGAATTGAAAATTCTGGAATGCGGTTGATCGTTGAGATTTCTTATTTTCTGGTTATTTTCACCAATAAAAATTCGGTTATTGATAAAATATCATAATATAATTGTTAGAACGCCAAAATATAACGTAATTCTTTACGACAGCATGACACCGGTAATACGCATCCAAAAATACCGAGAGAGGTGTGAAAAGACTCGTTTTGACCTCGGCAACAATAACACGAAGGCGGAAAATAAAAATTTTAGATCGTTCGAAAGATATTAACGAAAAACCAAAAAATGATCCAGGAGTGCTCCGAAACCTAGGGTGGTATCCATAGTATTTTTGCGCAAAACACCTTCTGCTTATACAAAATTAAATTGGGTGGGTTCAACACCGGTTTGGAGACCGAAAGGGTGCCACGATTCTCAAACTTTTGTTGATTTGTAGGGGTAGAGGTGGTCCTAAAAATCACCAACTTGAGTCCTGCACTTAAAATTCGCGTCGCACATGCCGATAGCGGTATCAAAAGACGCCTGTTTGCGTCAAGATTCAGAATCCGAAAGCAGAAACTATATTTTTTTATCTCGTTTAAAAGTTATTCGCGGAAAACCCGTCGGTACTATTCACCCCTATTCTGCATTTCGACTTGGATTGGAATTTTTTCGATTTGGCAATTTTGGTATTCTGTGTTCCAATCTCTTTCGATCCAACTTCGAATCGTTCCATTTTGTGTATTCTGCATTTCGATCGTAGCTCCGTTTTTCTAAGTTGCAAATTTGTTGGCGGAAAAATATTTTCTTTTTATTTTTTTTATTAATTTATAACAGAATTTTAACAAAAATGTAAGTATAAGTTGTTAAGAAACGTAAAAGGCTTGATGATGATTGTTTTTTTTATGTTTCCAGGTCAAAAACAACATGTCGATGTCGAAGTTCTTGGACGTACTTGCCCCGAAAAAATATCTATTAACACATACTTGAAAGCATCCTTATTAAATCGGAAGTTTTTTTGAACCTAAATAAGAAAATAAGTCATTAAACTTTACCACTATTAAGCTCAGTTTCTTACAATTAGTCACTCATCCAAATGGATTACACAAATCTCGAAATATTGTCTTTCCATTCCCGCCTGGCCATTTTCGTATGTGTTGCTTTCCAACTCCACAAATAATGCCGCGGCTATTGATTCCATTATAATATACAGCTATAATTTGTGTCTGTTAGTTGGGTCCAGTTATATGTCAAAGCAAGTTGCCGGAGTAGAGGAAGGTGAAGCAAAAACGTAAACAATCCTTGCGGAAAGAATAAATAAATCTTTATAAAGTATTTTAGGCCAGTGCAATGAATCTAGCATCCATAAAATTCAGAAAATGTCAACTATATTCGTGCAGGAATCCGTTTTAGCAAAACTTGGTGGCCACGGCAGGGAATTGGCCGAAAGAACGACAAAAACACACTTACAATTATGAAAGCACTTCACTCAAAAAAATATAACACTGCGGCAATATATTCTATTGGCTTTTGTTGTACAAAATGGCTTGGAAAATAAATTATAAACGTTTTTCAGTGTTTTTTACAAATTTTCTTTAATTTATTTTGTTCCAATGTTCACACGTTCTGTACAAACAGCTGATTTCGAAAAATAATTTGCTCTTCCTCTTCTCGTTACGATTCCACCGTAATGCAGAATACCCAACTTCGATTAAGGCGGAGCGTAGAACGGGAACGTAATCGAAATGCAGAATAGGGGTGATTGTCGCTTTTTTCGTTATTGCAATTAAACAAACGAAAACATATGAAGGTGGTGAATAGTGTTGCCAGCTCCGCAACAATATCTTTTTATCATGGTAGAATATTATAAGGTGGTGGCACGTCGACATAAATGCAACAAACATACACTATCAATGTATTTTGGGCCTAAGTGCAGAATACATACATTTGTCAAATTAAAAAAATGTATATGAGTATCGGTTGTGGTGTTTATGGTGAGTTCAACCGTATAGTTTTTTTTTTGTGCAAATAATAACTATAGGGGTAATTCCACATCAAAAGGTACGCTGAAGGGCGTACTACGCAGAAGGACATCACCGCGAACGGTTATACCACACACCCGGACTTGGCATGGCGTAGCCCAGGGTTATTTTTTATAAGCGCGACCGAAGGCCGCCTATGCCGAAAGGTGTTATACGCAGAATTAAAATTAAAATTTAAAAAATTTCCACCAAAAAAGAGCTTTTTCATATTTTAGCTAAATAAAGACTAGAAAAGTTAGAGATGTATATATATGTCAAATGAAAGGTATTTTTATAAGTTATTTTTCGATTTTTTTAAATTTGAAATCCATCTACTAGTTTAGGAGATATTTTGATTTGAAAAATTCATAATTTCGCCTTTAGACATGGAATTACCCCCAAACCTTTCATTTGCACCAAACGAAATATACCGTTGGAATCAGCATAAAAATCTCTACAAAGTCCGATTTTTTTTTTTTTACAAATGTATGTATTCTGCACTTAAGCCCAAAATACATTGATAGTGTATATTTGTTTGCATTTATGTCGACGTGCCACCACCTTATAATGTTCTACCATGATAAAAAGATATTGTTGCGGAGCTTGTTGTTGTTGTTGTAGCAATGCTCGCCCCACCTAAAAGCCGCGACCGATCACAAATTGTCATCAATATCCTCTAACGGGAGTCCAAGGAAACTTGCCGTTTCAACAGGGGTGGACCATAAGGAAAGGGGTTTTAGAGGCGTTGGTTCCACATTACAATTAAAGAGATGGTTGGTGTCATGTGGGGACACATTGCAAGCGGGGCATACATTTTGTATGTCGGGGTTGATTCTGGATAGGTAAGAGTTTAGCCTGTTACAGTATCCAGAACGAAGTTGAGCAAGAGTGACACGCGTTTCGCTGGGGAGTATGCGTTCCTCTTCCACGAATTTTCTTTAAGTACTGGATTCACCGGGCAATTCCCGGCATAAAGGTCCGAAGCCTGTTTATGGAGTTCACCAAGGACCTGCTTGTGTTTTTTCACTTCATACGGCTGGGTTCTCAGGTGCCGTATTTCCTCAAAACGCTCACGGAGATGACTCCTTAAGCCCCTAGGCGGTGCTGGTTCATCAATCAAATGTCTGTTGGGATGCCCAGGTTTCTGAGTATTCAACAGGAACTGTTTGGTCAGTGTAACGTACCTTAGCTGAATTTGGTGCTATATTTAAACCGAATGGAAGAACTTTCCATCTAAATGCACCTCGGTCAGTGCTGAAATAAGTAATGTCACGTGATTCAGGATGCAAGGGGATTTGATGAAATCCCGAAAAAAGATCTAATGTGGAAAAATACTTTGTTTTACCGAGATTATCTAAAATATCGTCCACTCTAGCTAGTGGAAATTTATCAGCAATGAGTTTTTTGTTTACTGCGCGAAAATCTACGAACATACGTTAAGCTTTTTGGCCATTAGTATCCTTCTTTGGGATTACAATCAAAGGACTATTGTCATTGGAGTAACTTGGTTCAATCAAATCGTTGTCTAACAGTTTATTTACTTGGCGATTTATTTCATCGCGTTGAGATTATGGTAATCGATAGTTTTTAACATATACCGGTTCGTTGTCTGTTAATCTTAATTTTTGCTCGTAGAAGTTGTTTAAAGTCATTTAGTCCGTGTCAAGAGCGAAAATGTCGGCATACTCTATGCAAAGGTCAATTAATTTACTTGGAGCATGTTGAGGTATTTAATTTTTTAAAATCGAAATTAGTTTTTTCGTACGTTTGTCTTCTGTTTCTGTCTTGTTAATTGTATAAACATTATAATTTGAAAGTTTTTCTGTCCGAATACTGTTTCTTTTCACCTACTTGACATCATCCGTGGTGTTTATGGCTTTAATTATTGGGTTATCGGAATAAACAATGCACCTAGCTTTGAAAACGCCTTTTTCAATTTCCTGCGAGTCCACGAAAAGTGGCTCGGGTGAATCTCCTAAATCAAAAAGTCTGAAGATTTCACATCTGGGAGGAATGATACAACTGTCGCTTTCTGTTCCGTGTAGAGCTTGAAACACAATGCCCTGAAGCCGCGAAATAAACGCGACGAACATCGCCTTGTCAAAAATAGAATCCCCATAATTACATGAAGGTGAACACAATAAACGCTAAGAGCGATATTTACGCGACATCATTTTGCGACGATAGGTTTATTTCTATCGTCGCCGCCGGGTGATGACGACAAACATCCCAAGGGTTGCTGCTGTTTAATTTTTTAAGTATAAAAAAAGAAAACATAATATACAAAAACAAATTTTTTTTCTTTACATATAATTTTTAATTTAATTTCTTAACATTTTTGTTTTGGTTTGTTAATTTCTTAACATTTTGGGCGTGTTTTAGCAGGCAAGTGCTAAAGCAGAGAATTAAAAAAGTTTTAATTGTTTTCATCTTTATTTCTAAATATTGGCTACTCTGAATAAACAGCGTCAACTTCGCCCGGCATTGTGTTTTAAGTATACGAAATGTCTGGGCTTAATTTGAAAAATGTCATCGCCCGACGCGGCGTATATCGTCGTCGATCGGCATTGTGTTTCAAGCATAGGATTGGTATCGCGACTTTTTCATTATCTACCCAAAAGGAAATTCTGTTTCTTTCATAATTAATAAAGCATTTGTTAATGTTTAGAAAATCTGTACCCGATATGCCATCGGATGGAATATTAAAGTCTTCATTTACTACTTGTAAAGTATGTTTAATAGAAAAGTTTGAAAAATTTAAATTTGCTGTAATTTTACCTAAAGTAGAAACTGAATTAGAAGTGACACCGGTAATGTTAATAATGTCGTTTGTATTTAAGGAAATATTACTGTCTATACATGTTATTTTTATTAGAGAAATGTCGGCTTGAGTGTCTACTAGGAAAGAACAAAATTTTTGTGACTCGTTAAGTTGTAATTCTATGAAATCTGAATAATTTAGGTTTAAGCAATAGATGCCTATTGGTGAGGGAAATTCGCTTACTCCGTTAGTTCATCCTCCCCCAGTGTTCGCTCCTGAGGGGCACCCGCGTTTAAAGCGCGTAAGTTTGCATTTCTACTACTACCGTTTGATGATCTTGAGTTGTTACTTCTATTGTTACTGCTATTTGTATTTGAATTTGAGTTTGAACGTGTATTGCTATTTTACTATTTTGGTATCTATTTCTATTATCATATCGATATCTCTGATTATTAGCCGTGTTTTTTTTATACACGCGTATACCTCTACGTTTGCGCGTGAAAAAAACGCCTATTTTCGCTTAGATAATGCTTAGGAGACCCATCTAGCGGCAGTGGCTGAATAACTAGCTGCAGCCACAGGGTGTACCGAAAAGCGGAGACACAACCCTCTGATGGCCATAGGGTATAACATATAGCTAAATCAGTTGCGATGAATTGTGGACACACATAGAATACATAGAATTAGTGTAGAGGGTGAAACAAAAACACATATTTCAGTTACATCTGAGTATAATGCGTATTGAAATTTAGTAGACACATTTTATGCGCAGCAATTTCAGAGGTGTATTTAAAGTTTGACGCTTAGAAGTCCATATAAAGTTTAAGCATATAGACGTTTACGTGTAAAAAAAAAACACGGCTATTGTTACCGTTATGGTTGCTATTGTATGTAGAGCTGTGTAGAGGTGTTTTAATTTCATTGACTGAAGTTACTTGTCTTGGAATTACTTGACGGGCTTTACCCTCTAGTTTTGATTTTAAAAATGCTATCAATGTATTAGTTAAATTTTCAGTAGCGAATTCTTCAAGTAATTCAATTTTGTCTATAAACGTCTCAAGTGCTAGAGGATCACCGCTGTATTTTTCTCTAATACAATTTGCACACATGTTAATGAAAGCTTTCTTTTCCTTAATTGTTGCCATGATTTGATCGTTAAGATCTGAAGCTCAATTAGAAGAAGGTGAGGCAACGTTTGTACTAATTGGATCGTTAAGATCTGGGTTTACGTTAGAAGAAATTGAAGTTCATTTCTCCTTGGAAGAATCTTCGAAGCCTGTGAAATCTGCTGACAAAGATAATTTATTTTCCTGTTTTTTGACTTTTTCTGTCGAAGATGAAGTTAAACTTTCGGAGCTTGAACCTAATTTATCGGAATCTGGTTCTGAATTAGAAGTTTTGTGAACTCTCTTTCTATCTCTAAAGTTGTACAAATGTAGTTATCAGAATATCAAAAAAATCCAGTTGAAACTACTATGAAATTAATGAAGCACAATTAGGAAAAGAGGAAAAAGAGAAAAAAAATTTTGGAAGAGGGAATTGATTTACAGTTAATTGTCGCTAGAGAAATGTTTAACAATTTATTAAAAGAATTAATTGAAACTGCAGTATACTTGTATGAAAAATTTGTAAAAAGTTATTGAATTTAAAGTGGCACAAATGTATATAAGTATGAATTGGTAAAATGTGTTAATCGGTTCACAAAAAAGTTATATATTTTCACAGACGCACCGCTTTATTAAAAAAATTCAATTGGTTTTTCACGGAACCACCGTTTTATATCAAAAAAAATCGTTTGGTTTTTCACGGAACACCGCTTTATATAAAAAAATTGAATTTGTTTTCCACAAACCACCGTTTATATCAAAAAAAAATTCAGTTGTTTTTTCGCCACCGCTTATATCAAAAATTCATGAAATTTATAGGGTACCTGGAGACTGCAAATCTAGTTCACTCAGTCTTATATGGTGATATTTTGTTCGAAAATGTACATATTAAAAAACTGAAGTAAAATGAAAATTTGAAAAATGGAAATTCAGGCATGTGAAACTTTGAATAGAAGATTTGTGAAATGCTTTGAAAAATTGAAGCTTGAAAGTATGAGAATTTGTAAAATGAGTTGAGGAGTTTTTTAAATTAGAAATTTGAAAATATGAAAAATTTGAAGAAAATGTAAATTTGTAAAATGAGTTGAAACTTGAGAAAAAAAATTAAATGTAGATCTGCAAATGTTGAGATTTATAAAATGGTTCGAAAAAATTTTAAAATTGTTGAAAACTGAGGTAGTTAAATTTAGACGCACGCACCGTTTTAGTAAGAAAATCCAAGTGTTTTATATAAACGGACGCACCGTTGTTATCAAAAAATCCAAAATGTTTTACATAAACGGACGCACCGTTGTAATCAAAAAATATATTATATTTAATGTGAATTCACCGTACTTAATAAAAATTGTAAATTTTTGTATTCATATATGTAAAAAAACCCTTAGGAAAAATTTTATTAATACATACATACTAGGGCGGGTCGATTTAAAAATCGCTCATTGCTCTGTGAAAATCTTATTCTAGGGATCAAAATAAGAAACTTTGCCGAAGGAACCATACCTCTAAAAAGAAATCTGAAACATAGGCATTTCAAAGTGGGATTTTTCAAGATTTGCCCCTACGACCCAAAGGTCACCTGCCCAAACATCCACAATGGAGGGTGCCGCCTCCAAACGGTTGCCCTTTTATAGATTAAAATATTCGGCGTGGGGTTTCTACACCACGCATTAATCCAAAATAACAAAACTCGTGTTTTACTTTTTAAAGTCAGTTTTATTCACGCAAACTAACTGAAGCACGTCCGTCTGCTTCTTGTCCAAAATTTTATTCTCTCTCATATTTTTCCTGCCAGTGACGTGGGCCGCAGTTGCATTTGACATGCGCGTTGCCAACTGCCCGCGAATGTCAAATGCAACTAAAGCTCCACGCACATAAATTATGTTATATTACGGATTTGAGGGTTAGTTTATCCTTATATCGTCCTTCCTTTAAAAAGACGAATTTGGCAATTCGACCGATCACACTATTCTTTGACACTATATAAATTGGTTCGAATGAACGAAAATTAGGGTGTACCTTCCTTTTTGCAATTCGTTCATCCGGAGCAATTTTATATTAAAAGTTAGAATTACGTTAATATTTTTTTCTTTGTTTTTTTTTTATAATAAATTTAAATTTTATACAATTCAATTATAAATTATCATTTTCCTAATTTTATATTAAGATTTATAAGTATATATAGGAAAAAAATTTTTTTTTGTGTTTTCATTTGGCATTGATTGCATGCTAAATCCGACATTTAAAATTGTATTTGTTTTGTTCTGCCTTCTTGGCTGTTTGTAAATAAAATTGTATATATATATCAATATAATATTACTGAATATATTAATTTATTTTGTTTATTCTGTTTTTGTGTACAGTTCTTTCTTTTTTTGTTACCTCATCGAAAATTGTAATATTAGGGTCGTTAATTTTAATTACCGAAAAAGGACCCTGGTATATATTTTCATGTTTGTGGCGTGGTTCTATTTGTACAAGAACTTTATCACCTATTTTAATAGCTAATGGTCGTGCCGTTCTATCATAAAATGTTTTCGTTTGTATTTTATTTTTAATTATTAAATTTTTTGCCATTTCATGTATTTTTTGCATTCTAAATTTAACTTCTTTAGCGTAGTTTTCGGCATTGTAAAGTGGATCAATTTTTTCCTTTCGTAATTCATGAGGCAAAGTTGCCTTTTTACCAAATACTAACTCGAAGGGGGAAAATTTATTGTCGAAAACTGTGCTAGTTGTTGTATTGTGTAGGAAAGTAAAGTATTTTAAGTAAATATTCCAATCATAAAAAGTATTGTTTAAATATGCACGTAAGTATTCATTAAAAACTCTATGATTACGTTCAATTGTACCCACAGTTTCGTGATGGTATGCAGTTGAAAAATTATGTTTAATATTTAAAAGTTTAGTTAATTCTTCAAATAATTCATTTTTAAGTTCTGTACATTAATCTGATTTTATGGCGTTCATTACGCCGTAGGTTAAAATAAATGTTTCGAAAATGGCTGAAGCAATTGTTTTTGCTGATTTGTCTGGTATAGCAGATATTCGGTCATGTCGCAAATCATGGTAACTGCGAACTTGTTACCGTGTTCAATCATTACAACTTTTGATATATTTCGCTATATCACTAGTCATGTTCTTCCAATAAAATTTTGTTCGTAGTTTTGCGTAAAGTCTTTTCATTCCGCAATGTCCACAGAAATGGGATGGTTATGGTAAATTTTCATTAGCTTTAATTTTGTATCGTCATCTGTTACTGTCTCCACTGGATCTGTTAAAATAATTTCTAATGATTTTAAAATCTTATTTCCAATATCTTTGAAATTTGTAATGGTATAATGTTTGAATAAAATATAATTTTTAGGCCATTAAATTTTCTTAATTTTGCGTTTGCCGGCTTCTGATTCAAGCCTCGAAAGTAATTTCTCTAAAGTCATTATTTCGTTAACAAGCTCAAAACTAAGTAACTCGAGTTTTTTATGTTTCATATGCGCAAAAATTCTTAAACTTTTTGTTGTATTATTTTTATCGTACGAAATTTCAGATCTTATCCGTGGAATTTTTTTCGAAAAATTAAATGAAAATTTGTTGTCAACGTGTAAAGTAAGTTGTTTTTCGTCGTTTTTGTCTGTTTTCCTAGGAAGATTATTGTCGTTTGCCTGTTTTGTCATTGATCTTGTCTGTACTGCTAAAATTTGTTTGTTCGATTCCTTAATCTGATCGATTGTAATACGCGATAGTGCATCAGCACCAACATTTAATTTACCTTTAATATATACAATAGTGAAATTATATTCAGCTAGTCCTAGCCTTATTCTCGAAAGTTTTGAAGAGGGGTCTTTCATGTTGAATAGGTATACTTGTGAGGACCAAATATAATCCATTAATTTGGCCCACACAAAACCACCACCCCATAACACAGGAGCAGTACTACAGACAACACGAGACACAAACAAGTCTCTGAAACATCATAAAAACTTAGCAACATTGCCAACACAACACGGGACACAAACAAGTGTCAGAAACATCACTAGCGCAACAAGTTGCCGCAACACGCCACAGCAACACCGTAACCATGGCAACGCAACGAACTATGCTAGCAACATCAAGACTATTGGCTATAAAAAGGGCAACACGAGAAGACAGGAGGCAGTCAGCACGCGGTTGTGGTTGCGACCGGAGCTACTATTGGAGCGCTCTGGAAGGCATATCGGTTTTGACCATTGCAAGCCAGTGCGTTTCATAGGAGAAAGTCGTGGACTGAAGATTGTGGGTAAGCAGGTTTTGACCGCTCTACAACGCTTTAGATCACGCTTGCTCCCTCGCAAGCAAACGCCCTCCACAGCATCGTGATCCCGCGCTCAGCCAAACGTCATCCGCGGCAGAAGTACGTCGGCAACCGCAGTAGCAGTGAGTCGAGGTGAAACGCAACAACATGACTGTACCGAGGCTAACGGATCTCACCTAACGGGGCGCAAAGTTGCGACTGTCACCTGAGCAGCAATTGAAGGGCATCTGAAAGGCGTATCGGTTTTGACCATCGCAAGACAGTTCCCGTCATAGGAGAGAGCCGTGGGTTGAGGATTGTGGGTAAGCTGGTTTTGACCGCTCTACAACGCCTTAAACTACGCTTGCTCCCCGCTAAGCGAAGGCCCACAACGTCAAGAGCCCGCGCGCCATCGCCATAATCCTCGGCGGCAGATTCACGCATACACACGACGCCAGCAGAGTTATGCATACACACGACGTTGGCCACAGCAGTCACGCTTACATACGACGTTGGCCGCAGCAGAGCTACGCAAATATACGACGTTGGCCACAGCAGAGTCACGCATACACACGACGCCAGCAGAGTTACGCATACACACGACGTTGGCCACAGCAGAGTCACGCTTACATACGACGTTGGCCGCAGCAGAGCTTCGCAAATATACGACGTTGGCCACAGCAGAGTCACGCATACACACGACGTTGGCAGCAGAGCCACCCATAAATACGACGCTGGCAGAGCCACGAATACGCACGACGTTGGCAGCAGCAGAACTACGCGTACATACGACGTTGGCCGCAGCAGAGATACGCAGGCATACGACGCTGGCCGCAGCAGGCTTAGCACTGCCACTAACCATAATAGGAACACGCCGGCGCAAGGCGTCACCGATACACATTCACACATACCTAGACGGCGACCAGTACGGCGCCCTAACAGAACGTTCCTAACGGGACACGAGGGACCGCTAGCCCATCACGAATTATAAAGCAAGCAATGAAATTAAGTGAATTATAGATACACATTTTATACATTTTATATTATAGTTTCGGGAATTTACCAATAAAGTGAATTTATATGGAAACGATTTGCAAGGCGCCCCGAAATACAAATGCATTGTAAACGAACCTTGGACACGGCGAGTATACCCCAGCAGTTACTGAAGAAGCACCGGGGCAAGGAAAAGCTTCGTTACAATTGGCGCCCGAGCAGGTACCCTGCAAATCGTACAACGTCAGAAGGAACATTCCTGACTAGAAACCTAACAGAAAAATGGCCGACCAGATTGAAACCACGTGGCTAGACAATATTTCAAAGGAGCAGCTGATATCCATTACACAGGAGCTGGGCATTGAGCAGACAGGCACCACCCGAGAAATCAGAAAGCGCATAGCAGCCATGGCTTCAAAAGCAAATGTTGACTCGGAATTACACACAAAATTTTTATCCTTAGAAGCCGCGTATAGGAAGTAAAATACAGCAAACACGAGTGAGGAAAATGAGTCTAAGACACCGATCCCGCCGAACGGAGGCGGAGCCATGAATATCGCCGATAGACCAGCTGAGCACAACCAGTTTGCGTTCCCTCCCCGGAACACAGTAACCCCACAACAGTGCGCATCATCCGGAGTAGCGGTACCACCCAACGGTGCATCTCAAGCACCGACCGTTATATTCGCACCCATCATCGACCAGGTAAGAAAGTGGTCAGTGAAATATGAAGGTGGACGGGACCCCCTAGCTTTCGTCGAACGGCTGGAAGAACTAGCCGATGTCTATACGCTAAACGTAGACTTGCTCCCAAAAACAATGCCCGAATTGCTAGGTGGCACCGCTCTTCAATGGTACCGCAATAACAACGTACACTGGAGCAACTGGACGACCTTCAAGCGCGACTTTTTAAGCTTCTTTCTACCAGCCAGGTACTTCGAGCGTCTCGACGACGAAATACGGCAACGAAGGCAGCACGCCCGCGAAAGATATAAAGATTATGTCCTAGGGATACAAAGCTTGATGAGACACGCCGGATACAGCAACGAGCAACGCCTGGAAAGAATTTTCCGCAATAGCCACCTCGATTATTTACTCTACATTCGCCGAAGAGATTTCAACACCCTAGGAGAACTCATCTCTCTCGCCGAGGAATATGAAGGTATCCACGAAGGTTACCGACGGACATCAGATGGATCACGTCGCGAAATAGCGAGACACGTCGTTGGTGACAAAACTACAGCTTCATCACCGCAGTCGGAACGATCATCCCACCAGCAGCCACCGAGGGTACAGCGCCACTCACCACCAGAAACTCGGGTTTTCGATCCGAGCAGGGTATGTAGAAGGTGTGGCCAAGAAGGACACTATGCAAGGAGATGTCGTAACCCACGGACAATTTTTTGTTGGGAGTGCGGTCGAAACGATATACGCACGATTGAATGCTGCCGTCGACGTCAGGGAAACGACGGAGGGCTTCACCAAGGACAAGGCGCGGTGAGCCCACTGAACCCAGCGCCGAATCAGCGGTAGTCATGTACCAGGAACACGGTCGCCTATATGCCCCAGCTCAGATTGGAGCAGTATCGTCGGAGGCAGTTATCGATACAGGGGCCTCAAGTAGCTTCGTTTCAGCCACCCTCGCGAATCACGTGGTGAGTTCTGGAAGTGGGGAGAGGGTAAGAGTGGCCATCGAAATAACAATGGCCAACGGAGTCAGCACTACGATTTTCGATGCCGTAAGGACAGAGGTACGCCTCGGAGATTCGTCATTGCATACAGTCCTACATGTGATGACCGGGGCAATCGACGACATTATACTTGGCCTAGATACGTTGGGGAGCCTAGGAGCAGCCATATCATGTGGAGGAGGACACCTCGTGCTAACCAGATCCCTTGCTCAGCACACACCGCCTCCTGGAGCCACGGCGGAGACCATTCAGAGTATAACACCACCGAGTGCGAGGAACGGCAAGTACGACGTCAGGAACGGAATTAACGGCGACACACCCAGCAATGAACATAGTGGTATAGAAGGCGAGGCGGATCGCATACGAGAATTTCTGGCAGTAGAACTCAAAAAGTTCGAGGCCATGAGCGGAGTGACGACGGTAGACGAACACAAGATCATACTGACTGACGACCGTCCCATCAAGCAACGGTATTTCCCGCGCAATCCAGCGATGCAGAGCATAATTAACAACGAGATCGACGAGCTCCTCGCGAAGGGATGCATCGAGCCATCCTGCAGCCCACATAGCGCCCCGATCGTGTTAGCTATGAAAAAGAACGGTAAGTGGAGGCTTTGCGTGGACTACCGGCAGCTCAATGCCAAGTCAGTTCCCGACGCATACCCGCTGCAAAGGATACAGCACATCTTGGACAAACTACGACAAGCGAAATACACAAGTAGCCTCGACTTGAAGAACGGCTACTGGCAAAAACCGCTGGAATCAAACAGTCGCCCCTACACGGCTTTCACGGTACCCGGACGCGGCCTGTTCCAGTGGCGTGTCATGCCCTTTGGTTTGCACTCGGCACCCGCAACGTTCCAGAGGGCGCTCGACCAGGTCATTGGGCCAGAAATGGAGCCCCATGCTTTTGCGTACCTGGATGATATTATCGTCATAGGCACAACTTTAGAGGAACACATCCGAAATTTAAGAGAGGTGATGTTACGACTACAGCGCGCCAACCTCAGGATCAATCCAGAGAAGTGTGATTTCTTTAGGAAAGAACTCAAATACCTGGGCCACGTGTTCAGCGATAAAGGTATCCACACGGACCCAGAAAAGGTTGCCGCTGAAGCCACCGACCAGCGCGAAAGAAGTACGCCAATACCTAGGAATAACCTCGTGATACCGCCGTTTCGTGCCCAGCCGCTCACCGCCCTGTTAAAGAAAGGCAAGCATTGGAGATGGCGAACCGAGCAGTAAGAAGCCTTCGACATCATCAAACGGAAACTCACTGAAGCACCCATACTTGCATGCCCGGATTTCACGAAAACGTTCACCATGCAGACGGACGCGAGTAACTACGGCCTGGGGGCAGTGCTGACACAGGAGTTAGAAGAGGGCGAGCGAGTGATCGCTTACGCCAGCCGGAAGCTCAACCAGGCAGAGGCCAACTATTCACCCACCGAAAAGGAGTGTCTGGCCATCGTTTGGGGAATCCGTAAGATGAGGCCATACTTGGAAGGCTACAAATTTAAACTAATAACCGACCACATGTCACTAAGGTGGCTAAATTCCATTGAGAGCCCTTCTGGCCGCATAGCGCGATGGGCCTTAGAACTACAGCAGCACACCTTCGACATTGAGTATCGTAAGGGAAAGCTCAACCTGGTGGCGGACGCTCTATCTCGACAGCCGCTGGAAACATTACGATTTACCACGACGACGGAACCACAATGCAAGTGGTGGCACAAGCGGGTCAGCGAGGTACGCACCAACCCGGAGAAATACGCCGACTATACGATACAGGATGGACACTTATACCGCCATATTCCCTGCCGGTCACACGACGAAGAGGCGGTACCATGGAAATTGTGTGTGCCCACACCACTCAGACAGCGAGTGTTACAGGAAAATCATGACATACCAAGCGCGGGACACATGGGTATCCGCCGGACAGTAGCACGAGTCGCCGACCGATATTATTGGCCCGGTATGTTCCTTGACATCAGCCGGTATGCACGTCATTGCGAATCCTGCCAGAAATACAAGGAAACACAACAAAAGCCAGCCAGAAAGATGCTCTCACAGGTAGCCCAGGAACCATTTGCCACGGTCTGCGTCGACTTCGTTTGACCCCTACCACGGTCTACACACGGAAACACCATGTTACTGGTATTTTTCGACCGATTCAGCAAGTGGGTGGAATTGATCCCCATGAGGCGTGCTACCGCAGATGGCCTTCGCCGAGCTTTCAGGGAACGGATACTCGCAAGGTTTGGCGTCCCCAAAGTACTCATATCCGACAACGGCGCACAGTTCTGTAGCACGCTCTGGCAGCGCTACCTTAAGGAAGTTGGCGTACGACAACAATACACCGCACCCTATACTCCCCAAGAAAACCCAACAGAACGAGCCAACAGGACCATCAAACGTATCATAGCGCAGCTCACCAACTCAAAACATAAGCGATGGGGTGACCTCCTCCCGGAAATTGGGCTAGCGATAAATAGTAGTGTCAACGCTTCTACAGGCTACAGCCCAACTTTCCTCGTGCAATGACGAGAGCCACGACTGCCAGGAGCCCTATTCGATGTAGTCAACGTTGGGACGGGTGCAGCTCTCGCTACGGCCGAGGAGAAGTCCAGCAGAAAGCAGGAGGCCTTCAGAATAGTGAGGCAGAATATGGAGCGGGCAGCAGTAGATCAAGCACGTCATTACAACCTACGGCGGAGAAAATGGACCCCCGTAGTCGGCGAGTTGGTCCTTGCCAAGGACCACCACTTGTCAAAGGCTGCGGAGGGATTTGCAGCGAAATTGGCACCCAAGTATGATGGCCCTTACCAAATCCTGGTGTATGTCTCCCCAGTAATTGTCAAACTAAGGAAAATCGATAGCGGGAAGGAGAAGACGGCAAGCATTGCCGAACTAAAGGCATACCATTCATCGGAGACCGGAGAGACCACGAAACCAGGAAATAATAAACACAATCGAAATTAAAATAAATTCAGGGGAAAACAAACATATATTAATTAATGTCAAGGATGGGAGGATAAGCAAGCACCGGTCATTCTATCGCAAACCACCGAGGGTGCAGAGGGCCCAGCGCTAGAACAATTCCCGGAGGTAGCAAACAAAGTACGAGAGTTGTTCACCGACATCGTCGACAGGAGGTGCAACCCCCGGGTGAAATTCCGAACCGATAGGTACAAAATCACGATGAACAGAAGGAAGGTAACGATCCAAGTAGTAGACACGGGGGTTTAAATCGCCGAAGTGGGGGGGGGGGGTGTAAGGACCAAATATAATCCATTAATTTGGCCCACACAAAACCACCGCCCCATAACACAGGAGCAGTACTCATAAAAACACGATTAGCAACATTGCCAACACAACACGGGACACAAACAAGTGTCAGAAACATCACTAGCGCAACAAGTTGCCACAACACGCCACAGCAACACCGTAACCATGGCAACGCAACGAACTATGCTAGCAACATCAAGAGCATTGGCTATAAAAAGGGCAACATGAGAAGACAGGAGGCAGTCAGCACGCGGTTGTGGTTGCGACCGGAGCTACTATTGGAGCGCTCTGGAAGGCATATCGGGTTTGACCATTGCAAGCCAGTGCGTTTCATAGGAGAAAGTCGTGGACTGAAGATTGTGGGTAAGCAGGCTTTGACCGCTCTACAACGCTTTAGATCACGCTTGCTCCCTCGCAAGCAAACGCCCTCCACAGCATCGTGATCCCGCGCTCAGCCAAACGTCATCCGCGGCAGAAGTACCCCGGCAACCGCAGTAGGAGTGAGTCGAGGTGAAACCCAACAACGTGACTGTACCGAGGCTAACGGATCTCACCTAACGGGGCGCAAAGTTGCGACTGTAACCTGAGCAGCAATTGAAGGGCATCTGAAAGGCGTATCGGTTTTGACCATCGCAAGACAGTTCCCGTCATAGGAGAGAGCCGTGGGTTGAGGATTGTGGGTAAGCTGGTTTTGACCGCTCTACAACGCCTGAAACTACGCTCGCTCCCCGCTAAGCGAAGGTCCACAACGTCACGAGCCCGCGCGCCATCGCCATAAGCCTCGGCGGCAGAGTCCGCATACACACGACGCCAGCAGAGTTACGCATACACACGACGTTGGCCACAGCAGAGTCACGCTTACATACGACGTTGGCCGCAGCAGAGCTACGCAAATATACGACGTTGGCCACAGCAGAGTCACGCATACACAAGACGCCAGCAGAGTTACGCATACACGCGACGTTGGCCACAGCAGAGTCACGCTTACATACGACGTTGGCTGCAGCAGAGCTACGCAAATATACGACGTTGGCCACAGCAGAGTCACGCATACACACGACGTTGGCAGCAGAGCCACCCATAAATACGACGCTGGCAGAGCCACGAATACGCACGACGTTGGCAGTAGCAGAACTACGCGTACATACGACGTTGGCCGCAGCAGAGATACGCAGGCATACGACGCTGGCCGCAGCAGTCTTAGCACTGCCACTAACCATAATAGGAACACGCCGGCGCAAGGCGTCACCGAGACACATTCACACATACCTAGACGGGGATCAGTACGGCGCCCTAACAGAACGTTCCTAACGGGACACGAGGGACCGCTAGCCCATCACGGATTATAAAGCAAGCAATGAAATTAAGTGAATTATAGATACACATTTTATACATTTTATATTATAGTTTAGGGAATTTACCAATAAAGTGAATTTATATGGAAACGATTTGCAAGGCGCCCCGAAATACAAATTCATTGTAAACGAACCTTGGACACGGCGAGTATACCCCAGCAGTTAATGAAGAAGCACCGGGGCAAGGAAAAGCTTCGTTACATACTAGAGGTCTATTATCATATTGTAACGAATATTAGCAACAGTAAGGGGTACTGTTATCTCTAAGCCGATACTAAGCAGTGACGTGAATGCACATCAATAATTCAATCACTATGTCTACAAATATGTACGTACACGCAGCGGAGAAGCAACGCACAAGCACATGCAGATATCTTATCTGAGATATGCAATTATAATTGTGGAAGTGTCGCTCACAAACACACGCGCATATGAGAGCTATACACGTACATCTGTAGTTATAATTATAACTGATAACCAACTAGTAGATTCTAGAACAGAAGCGCCTAGAAGATGCAACGAGGAAATCAAAGAGTATAAAAGGCCTCAGCAATAGAGGCGCTACAATCAGTTTTGATTAAGCACGCTATCTGTCGAGCAATAGTAGAGTTATTTATTCTGAAGTACTTTAATAAAGACCATTTTGCATTACTAAATAGTGGTGTTATTTATTCAACAGTTTGGTGATTCGAACTTAGCAGAAGGTTGCAAATAAGAGGATTTGCAGTAAATTCGTTACAATTGGTGTCAGAAGAGGAATTGTTCAATAAACTCCGAAAATTGGGAATACAACTTGGATATGGCAAAGTTCAGTGAATTGAAGATCCAGCAACTGAAGAAGGAGTTGGAGAGCCGATGATTGAATATAACCGCCATTAAACTCGAACTTCAGGCACGACTACGAGAGGCAATGGAAGCAGAAGGAATTAACGTGGAAGAGTATGTCTTTCATCTTGATGGCGAGGAGACAACAAAAGTTGAAGAGAAAAATGAAACATCGCAGACAGTTACGAGCACAGACTTGAACATGATTTTAGCTGCAATATCTGCTCAAACATCGACAGTGTCATCTCAACTGGCAGAACAGAAGGCATATATGGAATCGCAGGAGAACCGTATAAAATCCAAGATGGAATCCCAAGAGACACGAATAACATCAAAGATCGAAGCACAACAAACGCATATTTCAGAAATGTCGACACAGATTACATCAAAGATGGAAAGAACAAGAGGCACGCAAAACAGTACAACTCGAATCGCAGGAGGCGCGTATATCATCAAAACTCGAAGCGCGTATGGACGAGAAAATAACGCAGTTTGAGGAAAAAATCGAAGCCGAGGTGGATGCTTTGAGAGGTCGTATACAGGAGTTGAAATTAAATCGGCCAACTGTTTCAGCAAGCAATCCAAAGGTAAAAACACTGTACCGTACTACAAGGCAGCAAGCCTCCTTTTTTATTTTCTTAGTTCTATTCCCTGCTGCATTTACTTTTATTCGTATCCCGTTTAGCTAGGCACCACTGTTTCTAGTTACCAAAAATTGCTTCACAAAGCATTTGTCAAAAACAGGTGATATTGAACTCATTTATCGACTCATCTGAGCAAGGTAGGTCAAGAGCTATTTCCGTCATATAAATGTAAGGCGCGATAACCTCCGAAGAGATCTAAGGCCGAGCTTCTCTTCCAATTTGCGTCGTGCTCCTCTTGCTTTTCCCTACAAATTGGCAGGACGGGACCTACATGTTTTATGCCGACTCCGAACGGCATCTGCAAGGCAGATGAGTTTTCACTGAGAGCTTTTCATGGCAGAAATACACCAAGAGCGCTTGCGAAACACTGCCGAGGGGCGACCCCGCTTAGAAAAATTTTCTTCTAATTGAAAAACCTTATTTCTAAAATTTTGATGTTGCTTTGCCCGGGGTGTGAACCCAGGGCATACAGTGTGGTAGGCGGAGCACGCTACCATCACACCACGGCGGCCGCCATAAGCTCTCGATATTTTCCTATGGAGTTTCGGAGCAGTAAACATCGTGGTCGTGGTCAAGTTTCCTTGTTTTTTTCAAACATATACAAAATTGGAGTCAACTTTTAGACCTCCAATATTTTAAATATTTAAAACTCTAAAGTATTGTGAATAAAATCAACTAAGTTTGATTCCATATCAAATTTGACTATTTTGTGTTTGATTCAAACAAAATCAATGGATTAATTCGCCAAGTTCGCGCGGGGAAATAAAACTCCTAATTTCAACAACTCTCCTGTCGCCACTTGTTAGCAAGAGCAGTCCAGTCCACCTTGAGCAGAAATACGTACATGATATCTATGGTAAGTCTTAATGTTTTATTTAAAGAATTAAGCCCTTTTACCCCCCTGTCTAACATTAAATTGTGTGGTGTCAAAAGTTAACGTAAAAATTCTAACAGAGCGGTATCGGTTTCTTCCGCAGATTTTCTTCTCAAGAAAACGAGCACCACATTTCTCTGAAAATTCATTTGCCAACATATTTTGCATTATATGCATGTGTGTTGCTTGTGCGAATCGTAAGCAACCCTCCCTTTTACTTCACCCGCATTCCGCTTCCACGGTGATAAGATTCAAGTCATCACCAGTTCCTGAAAATCTACATGCCCATGTTCTTCATCTAGGCTGTACATAAAATCTCGTCATCAATGTTGGAGTCTTCAAAGCCCCAAATCATATAAAGAAATGTGAATTATAAAACTAAAGTTAAAAATTTGATTTTTAATCTACATACACATAATACATATACATATCTATAATGTAAGGTTGTTTAAGAGTTCTAACTCAAACTCGAAGAAACGAGTTCCTCTCCTTCGTTAGTTTAGGTTTAGAAACAAAAATTTAGATACATAAAATGTTGCAGAGAAACTGGAATTAATTTTATGAAAGTTGATGAATTAACTAATATTGTTAGACTGGCAGCCAGGCTTGAAAAAATCCTGCATAGATTTCGGCCCCTTTATTTTTACGAGCCACTGTAACTTAAGTTAGAAAATTTCGAAAAGTTGGTCCAAATGCATTACTTACAAAAACGTAGTTAGCCAAACGCAACATATAATATTTTTTTGTTGTTTTTGCTGCACAGCAGACTCTCAGGCATTTCTACGATCAAATACATGTGAGTGAAGTGGACATGCTTTAGAGATTGGTATGGTGCAATATTAACAAATTTTGTATGACGTTTTTCGATGCAACCAAGTGTTAACATTTACACGTTGCGGTTAAATAGTTTTTGGTATGGTATTACTTAGAGAGAGTTTTTTGTATGACTTCGTTCGAAGCAACATTCATTATAGATATTCCTTTAACTGAGTTCTCTCCGTAACACTTTAATATTTTTAAGCATGGTTGCCAACATTTGCGGTTAGCTAATCTTATTAAGTAATTTTTTTCGATAATATCAACAATTATATTTTGTAATTGGCTTATGAAATATTTTAGTTCTTATTTAAGGAATGAAAACACAACTCTCCAAGCAAGAAGGCCTTCGACGCTAGGTAGAAAAGCTATCTATATATATATATATATATATATATATATATATATTAATCTATTTGTTATTGACTAATGCCCCATATACCTATGAGAATTTACCAATTTGTTAATATTGTAGTTTTGATCATACATACATATATATATCCACTCAAATGCCTGTACATACATATGCATGTACATATGTACATAAATATATATTAATATACAAAGTGAAGTTTCCTTTTCTTCAAACATACAATCTTAGTGTAAAATACATTTTTTTTTTATTTTTGCATATGTGTACATATGTATATTCATCTTCAGTGGCAATATACTATTCAGTGCACACGCAGGAATGATTATTGTTCTATGATGTCATTTTTTTATACTTTCTTTCATATTACTTTCTCTTGTTCAAGATCAAAACCGATTTTGTGAGTTAAGTTCAGGTCAGCTAGGCTAAAGCTAAACAAACTTGTATAATGCATTGAATTCGTGAATAATAATTACTAATGTGTACATAATTTGTTTTACTTTGGTTTGTGACCTGGGAGGTTAGTGGTAAAATAACGGGGCCTCAATAACATATATAAGGGTACAGAGGCAGCCACCCATCGTTGCAACGATGAGCTGCCATGCATAAAGGTGAGTATACGGTGTGTCATATGGCTGAAGTGTGGCATGCAAGTGCGTTTGTTGTTTTTTTTATTTTTCTTATGCTAGAGTATCCCAGTGTGCAAAACAATTTATTCTGTTTGACCATTGACTGGGAAGAGTAGTGCTGTGCCGTGATTACGTTAAAGAATCCACGAAGCTGAAGCTCCGGGCCTAAACGCTAGTGCACACGCCGTGGTCATTGCACCTTGCCACAAGCACTGCTGCTCTTTTGTCCGTGAATGTGCCTATTGCACACTCAGTCGATGGATATCATAACAGATAAAATGGCGCCCAACTTGTAGCCCGATAGAGGAAAGCAACTTTTGTGTGCTTTTGTTAAATATTGGCTCCATATACATGATTCACTCTTTGAATCAAATAGTCTGTCTGCTTTGGAATTTTTTTATTAGATTAACATTTTATAAATTTTTGATTTTTTTTTCGATTGTTGTTGTGTTCAAACAGTTTTGTATGGATGCGAAGAATTTTCGCTGGAATTGACCATCCTATAGGCTAGATACCTTGAGATGCGTACGGCGTTAAGACTTCGTATTTAGGGAACTATTTAAGCATGACACTTCTTTTGGTTTTGGCAAAAATACGCGATACACTTTCTGGAATTTTCGTCATTAAGGCTAAATGCCAATTGACTTACCAGTTGTTCACGTTTGCTACAATCCAATAGAAAAAAACATACAAATAGTAAGTACATCTCAAACTCATTGTCGAGATGCCACCTCAATTTAATAAATTTTTTTAACTTTTGTTTAGTGTTTGAGAAAGAATATATATATTTATATTGAATATTTCGGAAATTGTGGTTGTATATCAAATAAATCACAACCGATATTTCTTTCTCAAAAATGTTGCATACCACAACGCACCATGACATTATGCCCTTACTTACACCTTTGTGCCACATTATCACTACATAGACTCCCATGGTCTCAAACAAGTTTCTTTTGATGATTTTTGTTTTTTTTTTTTTTTGATAGATAACCTTTTCGCGTTTAATTACAAGCAGAAAAGATATAATTATTTTGATTTTTGTTGGTTTTTCTTTAATAGAAAGTTTTTTTTTTGCGTTTAAGGACATAACAAGCGGATAAGCTTCTAATATTTTTGGTGATTTTTTTTATCGGTTTTCTTAAAAACAATTCTGTTTGCGTTAAACTATTTTTTTAACCCTGCGTTAAGGGGTCATATCTTGTTTTGCGAGTGCAAATATACATATACTTTTTGTTTTTTAATTTTTTTTGGGAACATGCCATTGCGTCACAGCGACGAACACGCTCCTTTGCAGGTTGGATGTTTTCTATGTAGGAAGGCTTTTACGAATAGGGATAACATTCTAACTACCGCGTGTGATCACCGCTTCCACCGAAACTGCCGCTCCTTGCCGCAGTAGGGAATTTAATCAGAATATATATAACACTAGATTGTTGAAGACGATGTCTCAGGACAACGCAGGTAATACCAGTGGCAGTGGGAATCTGCATAAATCCCATAGGGAAGAGCAACAAGAGCTGCAACAAGGAGCAGCAAATGGTAGTAGCTTGTCAGCTGAAGGAGCGCATAGCGGGGACATACCACCGGCAAATAACGATGAAGCTCGTATCAGAAACATGGTCTCAGCAATTGTGTCTGCGAGGTCAGCAACGGTTTTTGAGGGTTTGGAAAATCGCGTAGCCCAAATAGTAGAGGCGAGGATAGAAAACACATTATCCAGTTTCTTAGAGCGGTTAAATATTAACCTTATTCCACAAGTCCCTGCAGGCAATGATATAAGTCAGCCAGCTAACTTATCTGCTGCTCAACACCTACCAAATAGGTATACACCAGTGTGGCCTAGAGATGTACCTCCATTGCCAAATCAAAGTAGTATTAATTTTCATAACCAGATTGACCAAATTCGATTGAGCGAATTGTCCACTGTTCCGTATACGAGTAGAATAGCGCATCTAATTTCTAGTTGGGATGTAAAGTTCGACGGCACCTCTCGTCTATCAGTCGATAGTTTCTTGTTCCGAATAGAGTTACTTGTGATAGGCACACTTAATGGTAATTTTAATATTTTGTGCGAACACGTACAATGTATGTTTGTGAATGAGGCCAAAGATTGGTACTAGCGTTAGCGGAGGTCGGTAGAACGAATTACCTGGCCAGCCCTTTGCCAAGCTATGAGGACTAATTTTCAGCAGCATAGGAGTTATTTCGAGATTAAGGAGTTAATTCGCGCGCGTAAGCAAGGTCAAAATGATTGTTTTGATGAATTCCGTAAAGCCATATTGAAAATTGCGGAACCTCTTGAAACTCCACTTTCAGAGGTAGAGTTACTCGAAATTCTCAAGCATAATTTACGGCCACGTCTTCGGCAACAACTTCTTTTTGTACAAACTAATTCTGTAGCAGAGTTGCGCTGACTCTGTTTGAAAGGTGAGAGTCTTACTAACGAAATTGCTAAGACCACATCCTTTTCTCAAACGAACAGCTCTCGACCATTACCAAGAAGGCAGGTGAATGAAGCCTACCTTGACTTAGACCTAGATGAGGAAGAAATAGCGCAAAGCGAATTTGCTCAAGTAGAAGCTGTTTCTCAGCCAGCTACCAAATTAAAACCTGGTTGGTGGAACTGCAACAAAGAGGGGCATAGATTCTACGATTGCCTTGAGGAGCGTACGGTGTTTTGCTACGGATGTGGCGCACCAAACACGTATCGTCCAAAATGCCCAAAGTGTAGTCCGGGAAACTGCAAAGCGAGCGAGGAATCTCGACAGATCCCTCGCAACGACACTAAATGCTAGACAGCAATAATAACGCCAATGTATACACACAACATCAAACTGGCTGCGTAGCGTACAGTGTACGCACTGCTGACTCACTGTTTTTGACAACACCCTTAAGAAAGCAGATAATACCGTATGATGAACGTTTGAAAAGAGATAATGAGGTCCGGAATAGGATATTTAGTAGCGATTATAATAAATATGAAAGTCCAAAGCGTTCCACTCTGCGCATGAAAGAATTTTGGAGTAAAGTCAAAACCAATAAAAGAAATTTAAGAGAGTAATTTCTTCACTTCAGCTGAAGGCGAATGGTTTAAGACCATAGGTGAAAGTTAGGTTGTTGGAAAGCGACCACCTAGTGAAATGTTAAGAAGGAAAAGATGTTTAGTGTTCAATGTTCCAACATTAAATCTTGTTTTATTAAATAAATTCTTGTCTTTTATAGTAATTTATTTAACCTATACATTCATAAATATCTTAATACTAATAACTAAAAATAAGTACATAGGAAATGGGTTATGCATACATGTATGTTTGTATACAGTCTTTGTATACATGTAGTTTTGTATGCATAACTCCATACATGTAGTTTTGTACATTTAGCAGCGTCAGCAGATCAATTTGAGTGTTTTAATATTTTCCCCACCATGGGTTGTATGTTTGTATGTATAGTTTATGAGCTGTGAATGGATATGGGTCTCATATTCGGCATTCCATTGATGTTGGCTAGCCGTCTGGGTTAGTTCAATAATTTATGTTGGAAAATATTGTAATATGATTATTACTAAAATATATTTGGAGTTTGTTATGCGTAATGTCGCGAATATGTTACAGTGAGTGTGACGTATAATGATACAATACAGTGGGTGTGACGAATAATGCTACACCATCCACCTTAGAAAAAGAGTGTTATGCATTTGTTGTGTGAACAAATTGTATAAGACTCTTTGTCGTATTGTTAATATTTTGATATTTTGCTTTTTGTTTTTGATTTGCTGACCTTGATATGTTTATTACTTCTATATTTATTGTTTACATTAAAAAGAAAACGTTTTTTTTTTTTTGTTTAATGATTATTATTCTTATTTTATTTATTTTATTTATTGTATACATTTTTATAGTCGGATTTTAAATGTGTGCACCCAATTAAAATCCGCTTGTCGGTATATATTCCCTAATGTTTATATATTTATAATAATTTATGTAAATGTGGAATTGAGAAAGAGAGAAAAAAATAGTTTTTTCAATTTTTTTTTCGATATTTAATGTGCAATGAGTAACATGGAATGCTTATTTTATATGCGTTTATGCCTATTCTTATGGATTATTAATTCCATATCTTTATTGTTCCTATCATTATGTAGTAAATTATGCAAACTATTTTCCTATTCTATCTATTGGGGTTAAAGTGAAGTATTTTCCTAATATGTAAAAATATGACCTAAGACCTAGGCAATAAATGATTGTATTTATTTTATTTTATTAAATTAATTCTGTTTATTATTCAAGGAAAAAGATTTTTTTTTCACTTGGCATTTTTTTTCTTTTTTTTTTCCATTCATAATAAGGTAAATCTGTAATAAACTGAATACAATAGAGGGGTTGCTGATGGAAGAGCGGGGTAGCTATGTATTGATAGTAGTTCTATTAATGGATGAGTGGAAGGTACAGTGGGTGCAAAGAAGAATGTTTCGTATCTTTTAAATGTTATTTTTATATTTTCGATAATTTCCCTATTTTCCAGCAACATCTTTGATCTTATGAGTCATGCGATTTCTGCGGCGGCCACCAAGACAGAATCGTCATGACTTTTATGAAGAATTATTTTTATTTTTATACCGGGATTGTCACAGGCACAACCTCTTTGGTTAGTGCAATTATTTGATCTTAGAGAACTTGGGTACCAATTATTATTTTATAAATTCGCCTACTGCAGTAAATATTCAATTATTTTCACCAATTTGTCCCTCAGGACAACTGTGTTTTCTTTATAAATTTCAAGTCCTGGATTGCCGGCATTTCTTTTATGCCTGGTCGAATATTGTCCTAAGTCAATAACTTCCTCAACAATCTGGTTGCTTGAAAAATTTTTCTACGCTACCATTTTTCTATCCTAAGATGAAAACGAGCGCGACTAGTCTTTTCTTGCAAATTTATATAGCGCTTTAATATTTATCTACATATATATTGGTTCTCGTTGTGACTTTTTCTTCATGCTTGTTGTTATGAGCTGGTTGTAAAATATTAGTATATATTTTTTTTCTTTAGGTCTTGCTTACTTCCACTGTCCTAGAATTTCCTATTGCTTCCTGGCCATCTTTGTCAGGGGCAATCGAAGGAATTATGCGAATTTTGGATTTGCTGTTCGCATTAGGCAGAGCTACCTTTACTGTCGATTGTGACATTTTGAGACTTGCTATTTGAGATTTTACTTCAATTATTTATTGCTCTTCTCAGCTTTGAGTTTGGAGATTTGGGTAGAAGGGGAAGAAAAAAAAATTTATACGCGTTGTTGCACGTTATTAGTTTGCCTATATTTGATTTTCATGTAGTTTTTAAGAATAGCGGCTATCGCTATTATTATAGCCCTATCGTGCATATTAAAGCACCTAACCAAATGTCTGTAGTTTTTGTGTCAACTTGGGCTTGTGGCTCATATTTTACCAGTTTTCCTCTTCAGAGGTTTCTTTGCCGAATTCATAGCCAGCTATGGCTATCATAATTCCTTGGGCTATTTTTGTCCGCCAAGACATTTTGTCTATCTTTCTGCTTCTATGAGTAATGAACTAAATTTTAATTTTTAATAAAATTTTTGATTTTATTCTTTATCCTATGCATTCCATTTTATTTTTATTATTTTTCCTTATTTAGTTGACATAACAGTTTAAGAAAACTTGTGTTGGAAATATTTGTTTAATTTTAGTATTTTAATAGAAATTTTTTTTTTCATTTTACACAATATTTTAAAAATAATTTTTTTTTTATGCTATTTTTCTGTATTTTCCTTACCAACATCGTATCCTGCGATACCTATTAGTATACCATTTAGTATAGTTTTCCACCATGCCATTTTTTTTTTAAATTTTACTTAGAAAATTTGTATTTATTTATTTATTCATTTATTTGTCAACCAGTATATAATTTAGTATTAGATTTTAATTCTAAAAAAAATTATTTTTCATTTGGGAAGACCGTTCTTATCATTCTAGCTATTTCTTCCTCTGTTGTTGTAGTGTTTTTTACATCTTCTACTGTAGGTTCCCTTTTCATGCCTATTTTCTTCCAAAATGGTTTTAACCATAGGAGCTGTTTTTCATAATCTACCTCTGTTTTATTTCTAATATCTTTATCTTCCCATGTACTGGGGTGTTCCCTGTGATAAGACGACATTCCAATTTACTCAAAAATTTTATTTTTTTTCTTTCTCAATTCTCTAATCTTGTCTTTTAATTTTAATCTATCTATAATTTTTTTTTTTTTTTTTTTCAACGAACAAATTTTTGTTCAACGTTTAATACAAAAAAAATTTTTTTTTTTTCAACTAGTTTTCTTTCATATTATTTATTTTGTTTCCGAGACAACAAAAAAAAATCCTAAGCAAAAACTTTCGTTTTTGCTCATAGTTTAGCGTCCATAAAGGCCGCCCAATTTGTTTTCTAAATTTTATACCTATTTATAATATAAGCTGCCAGTTTTTGTTCATATAGCCGATGCTCCGTTGACTGTTAATGTATCGTCTCTCGATGTAGCTATGTTTCTCCTGTCCTGGTTTATTCCACTTCTTATGCGATGATTTTAGCCATGTAACTTCTGTCTAGTTTATTCCACTTCTTATGCATTCGCTGCCATGCGTGCCTTTTGGGTCCGAAGTGTATATTCCACTCGATTATGCATTCGCTGCCATGCGCCCGTTGTTATAAACTTTTTGTAAAATGGGATCATTTGCATCCTTTCAAATAAACTTCTTGTGAAATGGGATCACTTGCATCCTTGCAACCAAACTTCTTGTGAAATGGGGTCACTTGCATTCTTGCCACAATTAAATAGTTGTTTTCGAAAAAATTCATTTGAATCCTTTTTGGGATTTTGATAATTACTTTTAATTACTTTAGACTTTCAGATCTTTAGCAGGATCTGGCAGGCTCTTCCTTCAAGATGATCGCCTTTAGCAATTTTCCGCTTATTCAGCAAATTTTATGCTTAAAGGTTGAACTGGCAGGATCTTTTCCAGTCAGATCGTTTTAGCAGTTGTGCTGATGTTTGATCTGAGCTGGCATGATCGCCATGAAATGTTAAGAAGGAAAAGATGTTTAGTGTTCAATGTTCCAACATTAAATCTTGTTTTATTAAATAAATTCTTGTCTTTATAGTAATTTACTTAACCTATACATTCATAAATATCTTAATACTAATAACTAAAAATAAGTACATAGGAAATGGGTTATGCATACATGTATGTTTGTATACAGTCTTTGTATACATGTAGTTTTGTATGCATAACTCCATACATGTAGTTTTGTACATTTAGCAGCGTCAGCAGATCAATTTGAGTGTTTTAATATTTTCCCACCATGGGTTGTATGTTTGTATGTATAGTTTATGAGCTGTGAATGGATATGGGTCTCATATTCGGCATTCCATTGATGTTGGCTAGCCGTCTGGGTTAGTTAAATAATTTATGTTGGAAAATATTGTAATATGATTATTACTAAAATATATTTGGAGTTTGTTATGCGTAATGTCGCGAATATGTTACAGTGAGTGTGACGTATAATGATACAATACAGTGGGTGTGACGTATAATGCTACACTAGGCCTATTAGACAGCGGAGCGCAAGTCTCTTGCTTAGGAGGTTTGTTAAAAAAAGAGATCCCTAAAAAACAATTGCGAAAACACCAAGTTCCAATTGGAACAGCTGATGGCAAAAGCCAAGTATTTTTCGGTACAATAGATCTTAGTGTCCAATATAAAGGCAAAACCGAAACGATAACGTTCTTTGTTGTTCCCAGTATGTCCCAGGATATAATTTTAGGAATTGACTTTTGGCATAAGTTCCAAATCGCGCGGAATATAATCTCAGAAATTTCACTCAGTGAATCTTGTAACTTTGACGAAAACTCGCTTTCGCTAAACGTCGAGCAACAGCGTCATTTAAGTTTAATTAAAAACAGGTTTCCTAGCTTCGAGAAAGAAGGCTTAGGAAAAACTTCTTTATTGGAGTACGAGATTCAGCTCGAACCCAATGTCCATCCGATAAAGCAGCGTTATTTCCCAATTTCACCAGCTGTCGAGAAACTCGTACATGCCGAAGTTGATGAAATGATTAAGTTAGGTGTAGTCGAGGAAGCTCCTAATAGTCCATGGTCCAGTTTGGTTGTGTTAGTGAAAAAGCCAGGTAAAGTCCGTCTGTGTCTTGATTCAAGGAAAGTTAATAGTGTTACCGTGAAGGACGCTTATCCCCTTCCTCATATTGATGGGATTCTTAGCAGAATACCCAAGGAAAAGTTTATAAGTTCACTAGACTTAAGGCGTGCCTTTTGGCAAATTCCCCTAGCCGAACAATCCCGAGATTACACCTGTTTTACCGTCCCTAATCGTCCGGTTTACCGATACTGTGTCATGCCCTTCGGTCTTTGCAACGCCCAACAAGCACTTTGTCGCTAGATGGATCGCGTGATTCCTCCCAATTTACGAAACCAAGTCTTTGCCTATTTAGACGATTTATTTATTGTGTCAGAAGATTTTGACACACATATGTCCGTCCTTGCTGAAGTTGCTCTACATTTAATGAAAGCGGGGTTGACCATAAACGTCAACAAAAGTAAATTTTGCATAAAGGAAGTGAAATATCTGGGGTATATCGTGGGCAACGGAACTATACGTACCGACCCCGAAAAGATTTCGGCTGCTCCGCAATTTCCGGTTCCAACAAACGTCAAGCAAGTTAGGCTGTTTTTGGGAATGGCGGGCTGGTATCGCCGATTCGTTGACAATTTCGCTGCAGTGACAATCCCTCTTACTAATTTATTAAAGAAGTCCAAAAGTTTTGAATGAAACGACGACGCCCAACTAGCTTTCGAAACACTGAAAGAAAAACTTTGTACAGCACCAGTACTGGCTAGTCCAGACTACACAAAACCTTTCACCATACAATGTTATGCAAGCAAGTTAGGAGTTGGTGCGGTGTTGGTCCAAAAGTATGCCGACGTTGTTGAGGTTCCTATAGCCTATTTTTCGCAAAAGCTGAACAAAGCGCAAGGTAATTATAGTGTGACGGCGCTCGAGTGTTTAGCAGCTCTGCTAAGTTTAAAGAAATTTAGAGCTTATGTCGAGGGACAAGAGTTCACTATAGTTACTGATCACGCTAGCTTGCAGTGGCTTATGCGACAAAGCGATTTATCCAGCCGACTAGCACGTTGGTCTTTAAAATTACAAGGATTTAAGTTTAACATTGAGCATAGGAAAGGTTCACTCAATGTGGTACCTGATTGTCTGTCACGACAGAATTTTGAGGAAGTAGCTGAAGTCCGTGAGATTGAGGTCCGTCTGTTAGTTGATTTACAGTCGTCCAATTTTTTGTCCGATGATTATCAAAAGTTGATAAGTCACGTCCGTCAAAATGAGAGCCGCTTGCCTGATCTTCAGGTAATCGAAAATCGGGTTTAGAAGAGAACCGAATACACCGATGGCAACCCGGAAAGGGAATCATTTAATTGGAAGCTTTGGATCCCCACCTCTCTAGTTCCGAGCACCATAGAAAACGCTCACTGTCCTCCAAATAAATGTCATGGTGGGATAGCGAAAACTTTGGAGCGATTGCGCAACAATTTGTATTGGCCTAATATGACAGTCGACGTCAAGAATTACGTCAGCCGATGCGAAATCTGTAAGCAAAGCAAATCGCCCAATGTAACGCTAAGACCACCAATGTCCGCACAGTATACAGTACAAAGACCGCTTCAGAACCTATATGTTGACTTTCTTGGACCTTATCCAAGATCCAAGCAGGGAAACATAGGCATATTTTTAGTCCTAGATCACTTAACAAAGTTTCCCCTGTTAAAAACTGTCAAAAAGTTCAATACTTCCTCTATCTGTGACTACTTGCGTGACAATGTTTTTAATTTTTTCGGAACTCCCGAAATTGTAATGAGTGACAATGGAAAACAGTTCAGATCCTCGCAATTTAACACGTTGTTGTCGGCCCGCGGAAATAGACATGTTTATACCGCTTTATACAATCCGCAAAACAATGCAAGCGAACGTGTCAACCGTTCAATAATCGCTGGTATTAGAGCTTACCTGAAGAAGGATCAGTCACACTGGGACAGGAATATCTCTGAAATCCCTGAAGCCCACAGGAGTTCGTATCATCAAACGATCGGAGCATCTCCGTACTTTGCATTGTTTGGACAGCAAATGATTTATCATGCTGGTGACTATGAACTCCTAAGGAAGCTCAAAACATTGGACGATACCGTACTCGACAGAAACGACACTCTGAAACTAATAAGACGAAATATTACTGAAAACATCACCAAAGCTTTTGAAAACTCGTCAAAGCGTTACAATCTTCGTAGCACTGACAAACGCTTTGAAATTGGTGATTTTGTTTTTCGTCGTAACTTTGTCTTGAGCGATGCCTCAAAGAAATTTTCCGCCAAACTAGATCCAAAGTTCGTTAAATGTAGGGTGGTTTCCATAAAAGGCAATGCATGTACGAGTTGGAAGACGTCGACACAGGCAGAAAAGAAGTTTATCACAGAAAAGACATCCAACATAGCACTTAGGTCACTCCGTACCAACTCTCTAGGTGGGGGGATGTGTACCGTAGTAGAAAGCAGAAATCCTCCTTTTTTATTTTCTTAGTTCTGTTCCCTGCTGCTTTTACTTTTTTTTCGTATCCCGTTTAGCTAGGCACCACTGTTTCTAGTTACCAAAAATTGCTTCACAAAGCATCTGTCAAAAACAGGTGATATTGAACTCATTTATCGACTCATCTGAGCAAGGTAGGTCAAGAGCTATTTCCGTCATATAAATGTAAGGCGCGATAACCTCCGAAGAGATCTAAGGTCGAGCTTCTCTTCCAATTTGCGTCGTGCTCCTCTTGCTTTTCCCTACAAATTGGCAGGACGGGACCTACATGTTTTATGCCGACTCCGAACGGCATCTGCAAGGCAGATGAGTTTTCACTGAGAGCTTTTCATGGCAGAAATACACCCAGAGCGCTTGCAAAACACTGCCGAGGGGCGACCCCGCTTAGAAAAATTGTCTTCTAATTGAAAAACCTTATTTCTAAAATTTTGATGTTGCTTTGCCCGGGGTGTGAACCCAGGGCATACAGTGTGGTAGGCGGAGCACGCTACCATCACACCACGGCGGCCGCCATAAGCTCTCGATATTTTCCTATGGAGTTTCGGAGCAGTAAACATCGTGGTCGGAGTTTCCTTGTTTTTTTTTCAAACATATAGAAAATTGGAGTGAACTTTTAGACCTCCAAAATTTTAAATATTTAAAACATTAAAGTAGTGCGACATATAATAAAATCAGCTAAGCCTGATTCCATATAAAATTTAACTATTTTGTGTTTGATTCAAACAAAAATAATGGATTAATTCGCCAAGTTCGCGCGATCAAATAAAACTCCTAATTTCAACAACTCCTCTGTCGCCACTTGTTAGCAAGAGCAATCCAGTCCACCTTGAGCAGAAATACGTACATGATATCTATGGTAAGTCTTAATGTTTTATTTAAAGAATTAATCCCTTTTACCCCTCTGTCTAACATTAAATTGTGTGGTGTCAAAAGTTAAAGTAAAAATTCTAACAGAGCGGTATCGGTTTCTTCCGCAGATTTTCTTCTCAAGAAAACGAGCACCACATTTCTCTGAAAATTCATTTGCCAACATATTTTTCATTATATGCATGTGAGTTGCTTGTGCGAATCGCAAGCAACCCTCCCTTTTACTTCACCCGCATTCCGCTTCCACGGTGATAAGCTTCAAGTCATCACCAGTTCCTGAGATGTTTGAGAGAGCGGTATGGTGCAATATTAACAAATTTTGTGTAAAGTTTTTCGATGCAACCAACTGTTTACATTTACACGTTGCGGTTAAATAGTTTTTGGTATGGTGTTACTTAGAGAGTTTTTTTTGTATGACTTCGTTCGAAGCAACATTCATTATAGATCATAGCCGGCCACACAAATACTAAAAAAATTGCATAAGTGTGTGTAAAAATTGAGTGAAAACGCCCCACAGTGTGCTTAAAGAAAATGTGGACTGTGAAGTTTGAAATTAAAAAGGACTTTGGTTATTTGATTTCAAGCTCATACTGACTATATTTACTTATATTCGTATAACTGAGAACGCGGAGGTCGAGCTAGTCAGATAAAACTTTTTTATAAAAGAAGGTATGGTGTTTATTCAATGCAAAATATACTTTAAAAAATTCACTTTTTCATTAGGAAAAAAACTATAAAACAAAGTAAATGTAAAGATAGAAATATATATTTTCAAAACATAAAGTTATTCAATAAAAAACATTTATGAAAATTAATAAAACTAAGCAGAGAACGTGTTTTTATACTCAGTTGAGCAGAGCTCACAGAGTATATTAAGTTTGATTGGATAACGGTTGGTTGTACAGGTATAAAGGAATCGAGATAGATATAGACTTCCATATATCAAAATCATCAGGATCGAAAAAAAATTTGATTGAGCCATATCTTGATGAAATTTGTTATGTAGGTTCCTGAGCACCCATCTCAGATCGCTATTTAAAATGAACGATATCGGACTATAACCACGTCCACTTTTTCGATATCGAAAATTTCGAAAAACCGAAAAAGTGCGATAATTCATTACCAAAGACAGATAAAGCGATGAAACTTGGTAGGTGGGTTGAACTTATGACGCAGAATACAAAATTAGTAAAATTTTGGACAATGGGCGTGGCACCGCCCACTTTTAAAAGAAGGTAATTTAAAAATTTGCAAGCTGTAATTTGGCAGTCATTGAAGATATCATGATGAAATTTGGCAGGAACGTTACTCCTATTACTATATGTACGATTAATAAAAATTAGCAAAATCGGAGAAGGACCACGCCCACTTTTAAAAAAAAATTTTTAAAGTAAAAGTTTAACAAAAAAATTAATACCTTTACAGTATATAAGTAAATTATGTCAACATTCAACTCCAGTAATGATATGGTGCAACAAAATTCAAAAATAAAAGAAAATGTCAAAATGGGCGTGGCTCCGCCCTTTTTCATTTAATTTGTCAGGATACTTTTAATGCCATAGGTCGAAAAAAATTTACCAATCCTTTTGAAATTTGGTAGGGGCATAGATTTTATGACGTTAACTGTTTTCTGTGAAAATGGGCGAAATCGGTTGAAGCCACGCCCTGTTTTTATACACAGTCGTCCGTCTGTCCTTCCGCATGGCCCTTAACACGATAACTTGAGCAAAAATCGACATATCTTTACTGAACTTAGTTCACGTACTTATCTGAACTCACTTTATCTTGGTATACGAAATGAACGAAATCCGATTATGACCACGCCCACTTTTTCGATATCGAAAATTACGAAAAATGAAAAAAAAGCCACAATACTGTACCAAATATGAAAAAAGAGATAAAACATGGTAATTGGATTGGTTTATTGACGCAAAATATAACTTTAGAAAAAACTTTGTAAAATGGGTGTGACACCTACCATATTAAGTAGAAGAAAATGACAAAAGTTCTGCAGGGCGAAATCAAACGCCCTTGGAATCTTGGCAGGTGTTACATATATAAATAAATTAGCGGTATCCAACAGATGATGTTCTAGGTCACCCTGGTCCACATTTTGGTTGATATCTGGAAAACGCCTTCACATATACAACTACCACCACTCCCTTTTAAAACCCTCATTAATACCTTTAATTTTATACCCATATCGTACAAACACATTCTAGAGTCACCCCTGGTCCACCTTTATGGCGATATTTCGAAACGGCTTCCACCTATAGCACTAAGGCCCACTCCCTTTTAAAATACTCATTAACACCTTTCGTTTGATACCCATATTGTACAAACGCATTCTAGAGTCACCCCTGGTCCCTTTTAAAACCCTCATTAATACCTTTAATTTGATACCCATATCGTACAAACAAATTCTAGGGTCACCCCTGGTCCACTTCTATGGCGATATCTCGAAACGGCGTCCACCTATGGAACTAAGGATCACTCCCTTTAAAATACTAATTAACACCTTTCTTTTGATACCCATATTGAACAAACAAATTCTAGGGTCAACCCTGGTCCACCTTTATGGCGATATCTCGAAACGGCGTCCACCTATGGAACTAAGGATTACTCCCTTTTAAAATACTCATTAACACCTTTCATTTGATACCCATATCGTGCAAACAAACTTTAGAGTCAACCCTGATCCACCTTTATGGCGATATCCCTAAATGGCGTCCACCTATAGAACTATGGCCCACTCCCTCATAAAATACTCTTTAGTGCCTTTCATTTGATAGACATGTCATACAAACACATTCCAGGGTTTCCCTCGGTTCATTTTCCTACATGGTTATTTTCCCTTATGTTGTCACCATAGCTCTCAACTGAGTATGTAATGTTCGGTTACACCCGAACTTAACCTTCCTTACTTGTTTTTTTTTTAAGTAGAACGTGTAAAAATATATTTATATTAAATTGTCAATATTTATTAATACTTAATTAATTATTACTAATTATTAATAACTAATTATATTAATATGTATGTTCAAAAGAACTTAATAATACTAACTAAAACGTATTAAAATTCACTTTAGCATTGCATGCATATTTTTATTATGTGCCATGTAGCATGGACTTTTCCTTTTGCATTCACTGTTGATTTTAGTGAGTGACATGCGAAAGCAAACGATCGTGATCACACATCGTTAGTGTCGGTGTGAAAATACGAACTCAAATTGCACAATGTGCAACTTTTGGCCGGCTTTGTTATAGATATTCCTTTAACTGAGTTCTCTCCGTAACACTTTAATATCTTTAAGCATGGTTGCCAACATTTGCGGTTAGCTAATATTATTAAGTAATTTTTTTTTCGATAATATCAACAATTATATTTTGTAATTGGCTTAGGGGGTTAAAGGCTGAGCTCAGGGCTCCACCGGGGTCACAAGGTGGCGGATCGTGAACGGCCTCTAGTAGGTTAGCTGCGAATAACCAATAAGCAGTCCCCGACCAAGAGCGACCATAGAGGAAGGCGTGGCGCAAAAGGCCACACATGCCCAATGAATCTTGGTGGCAGGGCAAGTGGGTGCCGCCCTAAAACTTCAATAAGCATCCTCAGGATCGAGCCCAGTAAGATCCTGACGGCGACAACTAGAAAACATTAAGGAAAAGATTGCTATGGGCTGGCGTGGACGGTATTCTACCATCTTAGTAGCCGAGGGTGACACCTCGTCGAAACGGCTGGTGGGCTAATATCGTCTTCGTCTCCGTCTCGTTAAAACCTTGGCAGGTCTCCAAGTATGTTCTAAGCCACGTCACCATTAAGTTGGTGGTGCAGGCTCAGTTGAGATGACTCCTGACTCACACCGGATTCTGGCTCTGAACACAGACTCTCATAAGGACCTGTGTCAACCCTCGCGTGGCCTTCCTGCACATGCAAAGATAACCACGGGAATGTAAAACGGCGACTGCACATCGGGCGGAGATAGCGGCTTGGAGCGGAGACCCAACTGAAAAGAAATGAGCCAAACAATTGAAACGCGTAAAAGTAACGAGGTTAATGATAGCGGCGTAACCGTTTTTCAAAGGAGCAGCAAAGTGCTCCGATCGCCGGTGTTAAAAGCCGCTAGCAATGCGACAAAGCACCAGCAGAGAAACAAGGTGGCGGGTCAGCAATGGCCAGGGATACCCCCCGACGAACGCAAGGGGGACAAAAGCTAGGGAAAACAGTAGGAAAGTAGATGCCACTCCATCTACCCCTGGACAGCAAGGTGACGGCAATGACGGGCGGGAAACCTCCGTATGCGGTGAAACACCGGGGAGGACAAGTCAAGTTGACCTCCTCGAGTATGCAAGAGTTGTGCTGTGCAGCATGCAGGCTGCTGCGGCCAAACAGAGAAATGTGTCGATGGACATAAAGAACGGCATGGCACAACTTGAAAACACACTGAGTCGCATGCGCTCTTTATTAGAGGGTAAAAGCACAGAGTACACAGAACCGAAAGCGACTCGTGGGAACAAAAGAGCACGAACGAACTCTGGCTCGCAACCGGGGGCCTCGGAGGCGAAGAAAAAGTGCGATGAGGGTTCTGCGAAGAAAATCTCGGGAGAGGCCTGGACGACCGTAAGGAGCGGGAAAGTCAAACCACGCCCTGAGAAAGAACAAAGGACACCACCTGGGCAAGCCAAGAAGGCAAAAAGAAAAGGCAAGCTCAGAAACAGACGGGCCGCAACTTTCGTAGTTAGACCAGCCCAGGGAAAGAACTACGCCGAAGTCGTAGGAGCCATCCGGGGCGAGCTTCGGCCTGAAGATACAGGGACCGGCATACGCTCCGTACGAAAACCAAATCCGGGAGTGTACTTATCGAAACTGCACGTTGCGGTGATAAATCAGCGTTCATCCAAGCGATAGAAGCTATTGGAGAAGCGGGCGAAACCAAGCAGCTTACACGGCGAATGCGGATAGAGGTGCTGGGCATGGACTGTCTGGCAACCGCCGAGGAAGTTGCCCAGGCTGTTAGAAAAGCTGCTGGCGGGGAAATGACGGGGCAGGTCTGTGTTTCTATTTTCTCAGCAAACCAGCGTGAACAAAAGATGGCAGCCATTGAAGCGGACGAAGCTGTTGGCGTCCTTTTACTAGCCAAGGGCAAGATCTGTATCGGCTGGCTGCAATGCAGGCTTAGACAGAGGGTAGACGTGCAGCGGTGCTTCAGGTGTCTAGGCTACGGACACCAAAAAGCAGACTGCAAAGGCCCTGATAGAAGCAGTGCTTGCTGGAAGTGCGGACAGAGTGGCCACCAGGCCTCGGCCTGCACGGAAACCCCAAAGTGCTTTTTATGCCAGTCAGAGAAGGTCGACCACCTTCCCGGGTCTGGAGCATGCAGCACCTTCAGGGAGGCACTCGCTGTCGTAAAGGCCAAACAGGCGCGCAAGTGACCAGGTTCATCCAAGGCAACCTGAACCGAAGCAGGTTAGGCGATAGTCTGCTGGACCAACTGGTTCTTGAAAACAGAGCCAGCTATGCTACCATCAGCGAACCTTATAGAGTCAGGAGTGACTGGCACGTAGACTTAACAGCTGCTGCTGCGATCTGGATCCTAGACGCTGGCACCCACGTACGAAGCCGTGTTGTCGGAAACGGCTACGTACGCGTAACAGTGGCGCACACCACACTAGTGAGCTGCTACCTGTCCCCAAACGATCCAATTCAAGGGTTTAAAGATAAACTAGAACTACACGAAGACTATTTGCGTGATGAAACCGGTAACGTGGTCGTCGCTGGAGATTTCAATGCTAGGGCTGTTGAGTGGGGAATGCCCCAGACTAACTCCAGAGGAAGGCTAGTGCTAGAAATGGCTGCCCGACTTGGATTGGTCATTCTGAATACCGGCACGACCCCGAAATATCGGCGACCAGGCTTTGGACACTCTATCCCTGATATTACATTAGTATCGGAAAACCTGCTGTCAAAGGCGGCTGGATGGAGGGTGATGGAGGATCTCACGGGTAGTGACCATAACTACATCACCTTCCATCTTAATGACTCAGGGCAAAGTCGGACAGAGAGACCGCCCGTATGAAAACAAAATGGGACGCCTCTAAGGTTGACGCTGCAAAGTTCTCCGCTGTTGTACAAGCGAGCGCACCACAGATAGTCGACAGTGCCGAAGCGGCGAACGCTACGGTAGAAGCCACCATGCGTTGCCTGAACAACGCATGCAAGACCTGAATGCCACGAAAAGGGCCTAGGAGAGGTAAAATACAAGTGCACTGGTGGAGTAGCGAAATCGCCGAACTACGCAGGGTATGCCACAGAAAGCGAAGGCTGGCAACCCGCGCACGCAGCAGGCCTGACGCGCTAGAGCATGCGGAGGCATACAAAAGAGCAAAAAAGGTTCTCTGTGCCGCCATAAAGCAAAGCAAACTTGATAGCTGGAAAAAGCTTTGCAAAGAAGTTGATCGTGATCCTTGGGGACAAGGGTATAAGATAGTAATGGGGAAATTCCGCCCACCGAACCAAACGATGGATGAGGGAAAGATGCGAAGTATAGTAGATGCTCTGTTCCTCACTCGCACAAGCAGAGAGGATGACCACGTCACCCTCGAAGGCCACGACGTACAGCCGTTCACTGAAGGTGAGCTAAAAGCGGCCCTACACAGAATGAAGCCCGGTAAAGCGCCAGGACCGGATGGGATACCAGGTGAACAATAAGACTGGCTGCTAAGAGCAGTCCTGAATTTCTGTTGCACATGTATAACAAATGCCTGGAAGCCAGGATATTTCCTACAAGGTGGAAGACAGCGCACCTCGTGCTAATCCCGAAAGGCAAGGGAGACCCGAACTCCCCGTCGTCTTTTCGACCATTATGCATGCTCGACACGGCCGGGAAAATGATGGAAAGCCTCCTTAAACAACGGCTGATAGCAGCCATTGACGATGGAGGTGGTCTGTCCCATCGGCAGCATGGGTTTCGGAAAGGTCACTCCACAATAGATGCCATAGCCGAGGTAATAAATGCGGTAAGGAAAGCCGAAACCGCGTGCCACCAAGCTAGGCCGGTTGTCTTACTGGTCACGCTGGATGTGAAAAATGCCTTCAATTCCGTCATGTGGGACGACATGCTCGATGCGCTGAAACACTCTTTCAAGGTACCTCCTTATCTACTAGCCATATTAGGGGACTACCTAAAAGAACGCTGGCTCACGTACGAAACAAACCAAGGTCAGAGAAAGGTGAGGATAACAGGCGGAGCAGCCCAGGGATCGGTGTTAGGTCCCGACCTCTGGAATGCTTCGTATGACAGCCTCCTTCGTTTGCACATGTCAGAGAGTGCTTTTCTTGTCGCTTTCGCAGGCGACGTGGGTGCCGTAATTACAGCACGGAACTGCGAGCTGGCGCAGCTTAAATTAAACCAAGTAATGCGCAGTGTAAATAGATGGATGAGTGAGCATGGACTTCAGCTCGCGACAGCGAAAACTGAGATCGTAATCCTCACGAAGACACGAATTCCAACCATTACGAATATGATGGTTGGAGAACAACAAGTACAAACACGCACCTCCACGAAATACCTTGGGGTGAGGCTAGATAGCAAACTAACCTTCTCGGAACACTTTCAGGGAGCCTGTGAGAAAACTGCACGGACCATAGGATACTTAAGCCGATTAATGGCAAACACAGGCGGGCCAAGGCCATGTATAAGAAAGCTGCTTGCTCCCGCTTCAGATTCTATACTCTTGTACGGTGCAGAAATTTAGGCGGATGCAATGAAATTCCGAAAGTATCGAGCAGCTATTACTTCTGTCCAACGCAGAGGGTGCTACGAATTGCCTCAGCTTACCGCACGGTATCCGCAGACGCAGTTCTTTTTATTGCGGAAACCATACCGATACATCTTCTCGCTGAGGAGAGGAAATCAATTTACCACCTCCGAGGAGAAGTACGTAGAGATGTTGCTGCCGCGCAGGCGGGAAAAGATTCTATCCGATGCTGGGAACAGCAGTGGAGCTGCAGCACTGCAGGTAAGTGGACCAGGGAACTGATTCCCGAGCTGGAGCTATGGTTAGAACGGCCACACGGAGAGGTCGACTTCTACCTGACACAGTTTTTAAGTGGCCACGGCTACTTCCGGGAATACCTCCACAGGATGGGCAAGGTTGAAAATCCAAATTGCTTATACTGTGGGCTCATAGACGACGTACGTCACACCTTTTTCGAATGCGATAACTTCGCACAGCAACGAAGAAGAGTGGAAGTAACACTAGGCGACCTATCCCCGGGCAGTGTCATCCATAAAATGACCTTCGGAAATGACAGATGGGACATGGTCAGAAGATATGCAAGGAATATTCTCCTCGCTAAACGGCAAGATGGTTGCTTAGCCCAATAACGTGAGAGTAGCCAAAGACCTCACGTAGCGCGCTTCCGTACCCGAATTTATGCTAAACGCAGTCCCAGGTGCGGAAAATGCGCGGGCCGTGGGAGGTTAGGTTTTAGTGGGTAGCCCATGAAAAGAAAAAGGAAGGGAGTCCTACACTCGGAGAGGTTCGCTGCTACAGAGAGTAGCACCGAGGCTTAAAAACCCGGTTAGTGCATAAAGCATTTCCCCCTTCCACGTAACAAAAAAAAAAAAAAAAAAAAATTGGCTTAGGAAATATTTTAGTTCTTATTTAAGGAATGAAAACACAACTCCCCAAGCAAGAAGGCCTTCGACGCTAGGTAGAAAAGCTATCTATATATATATATATATATATATATATATATATATATATATATATATATAAATCTATTTGTTATTGACTAATGCCCCATATACCTATGAGAATTTACCAATTTTTTAATATTGTAGTTTTGATCATACATACATATATATATCCACTCAAATGCCTGTACATACATATGCATGTACATATGTACATAAATAGATATTAATATACAAAGTGAAGTTTCCTTTTCTTCAAACATACAATCTTAGTGTAAAATACATTTTTTTATTCAGTTGTTTTTTATTTTTGCATATGTGTAATGCTATGCGAGCATACATTTTTACATATATATGTATATTCATCTTCAGTGGCAAGATACTATTCAGTGCACACGCAGGAATGATTATTGTTCTATGATGTCATTTTTTTTATACTTTCTTTCATATTACTTTCTCTTGTTTAAGATCAAAACAGATTTTGTGAGTTAAGTTCAGGTCAGCTAGGCTAAAACTAAACAAACTTGTATAATGCATTGAATTCGTGAATAATAATTACTAATGTGTACATAATTTTGTTTTACTTTGGTTTGTGACCTGGGAGGTTAGTGGTAAAATAACGGGGCCTCAATAACATCTATAAGGCCAATGGTAGGGCGGGTACAGAGGCAGCCACCCATCGTTGCAATAATGAGCTGCCATGCATAAAGGTGAGTATACGGTGTGTCATATGACTGAAGTGTGGCATGCAAGTGCGTTTGTGGTTTTTTTTAAATTTTTTTTATGGTAGAGTATCCCAGTGTGCAAAACAATTTATTCTGTTTGACCATTGACTGGGGAGAGTAGTGCTGTGCCGTGATCACGTTAAAGAATCTACGAAGCTGAAGCTCCGGGCCTAAACGCCAGTGCACACGCCGTGGTCATTGCACTTTGCCACAAGCACTGCTGCTCTTTTGTCCGTGAATGTGCTTATCGCACACTCAGTCGATGGATATCAAAAGAACACCATCCTTTGACGGTTCTGTTCCTTTTCAGGTATTTAAGCTTCAGTTTGAGAAGACAGCAGCAGTGAACAACTGGAGTGCTGAAGATAAAGTTGCTGCACTATTCTTGGCATTGAAAGGATCTGCTGTTGAAATCCTACAGACTATTTCCGAGGGAGAGCGGAACAACAACGAAACATAGATGAGCGCTCTAGAGAGGCGATACGAAAGCGAACACAGGAAGCAGATACACCAAATAGAGTTGCAAAGCCGCTATCAAAAAGCTAATGAGACTTTGCAGGATTTTGCGTCAGATGTCGAAAGACTTGCACATTTGGCGAATGCCGACGCACCCGTGGATTACACCGAAAGGGTAAAAATTCAGAGCTTTATAAATGGCATACGGGACGCCGAAACGAAACGAGCCACATACGCAAACCCAAAGCCAACATTTGCAGAAACGGTATCCCATTGCTGACTCAGGAAACAGCGTGACTATTGAGTAAGCCCACATAAAAAGCTCATCGCGTGGAAGTGGAAAGGCCAGACTGGGTAGACACAATTTTGGAAGCATTAAAAGGAACGCATCAGAAAAACGATGGTGCCGTCAAATGCTTTAAATGTGGAAAGCCAGGGCACATTGCCCGTTATTGCAGTACCAATCCTAGCAGTTCCAGCTATGTGGGTGGCCGTATACGCAGAGCTGAAGGAGAGGAGCAAATATCAAAATCCACTCAATCGTTAAACTAAAGCGAGTCAGCCGCAAGGGCCGACAGCTGGCTCCCTCAATTGAATGCCCCATAATCTCTATCTCGCAAATTGGAAGAAGGTCAAGCACTCTTACTGTCGGAGGACATGTGGATGGAAAGGACCGTTTACTGACTGTAGATACGTGTGCATCCCATTCCATCATTCGATCAGATTTAGTCAACAAGAAGATAAGACCATTACTTGGAGCAAGCTTACGTACAGCCACGGGAGAGGATACCCAGATAATTGGAGAAGTAGCATGTGAAGTAGCAGTTTGGAACATCATGGTACTAAACATTTTATAGTGGTAGAGATTGTTGATGAAATCATAATTGGAGTGGACTTCTTAATCGACCAAGGCATCAAAATCAATATGCAAAGCAAGACGATGCGATATAAGAACATGGATATGCCACTTAATTTCCGCTACGAGAGAGGCTACAGCAGTAAGCGAATGCTGGTGGAAGAGAGTCAGCAAATACCACCAAAAGACGAAGCAGTCATCTGGGCAAAGGTTGAGGGAGATTGTGGGACAAACAAATTGTGGGTTGTCGAAGCAGCAAACAAATCAGCACCGAACATACTTGTAGGAAAAACCCTGGATATGACAAAACAAGATGGACATATTCCGGTAAGAGTACTCAATGAATGCAAGTCACAACTCAAACTGACCAAAGGAGCTATTTTGGGAAGATGCCAAGAGGCTGAAGTAGTTATTAACTGTGAACAGCTCCAGGAACACGTTTCATCTAGTAATACTGCTGTTTCAAATGACATCACGGCATGGACGGAGGGGCTAGAGGAAGATTATGAGAGGAAGACAAAGCAACTGCTCCTAAAGTACGCAAACATATTTGACCAGGATGGTTCCAAACCAAGCCGCATCAATGTTGTGAAACATTAAATTGACACTGGAGACGCGAGGCCGATACGTCAAGCTCCTCGTAGTGTTCCACTGGCAAAACGTGAAGTTGTGAGTCAAATCGTACAAGAAATGAGCGACAGCGGCGTCATGGAACCATCAGCTAGTCCATGGAGCTCACCTGTGGTACTTGTGAAGAAGAAGGATGGGAAAATGAAAAATGAGGTTTTGCGTGGACTAACCCAAGTTGAACGACGTCACGAAAAATGATAGCTACCCATTTCCAAGAATTGACGACACTCTGGACTCGCTCTCTGGTACAACATTGTTTTCCACACTGGACTTGAAAAGTGGCTACTGGCAAGTGGAAGTGAAGGAGGAAGACAAAGAAAAAACAGCCTTCAACGTCGGAGATGTTGTTTGACAATTTACAATAATGCCCTTTGGACTATATAATGCACCAGCAACTTTCGAGAGACTCATGGATCAGGTATTGAAAGGCCTACATTGGAAAACATGCTTGGTATACCTGGACGACATCATCGTATTGGGCAAGAACTTCGATGAACATCTTAAAAACTTGGAGGAGGTTTTCCAGATAATAGCTGGCGCTGGTCTGAAACTAAGTCCCAAAAAGTGTTTAAAAAGGAAGTAAATTATTTGGGCCACAAGGTAACGACAGAAGGTATCCGTACAGCAAATGAAAAGATAGAGGCAGTAAAGGATTGGTTAAGACCACAGAACTTGCAAGAATTAAGAACTTTCCTTGGGCTGTGCACATATTACCGGCGACTTGTACCAAACTTTTCCAGCGTAGCCTATAACCTCCATGAGCTTGCAAGAAATATAATAAAGCTTTTGAATGGAAGAAGGAGCAAGAAGTGGCTTTCCAAACATTGAAAGAGCGTTTGTGCACTGCCCCTATGTTGGCATATCCGATTCCAGGAGCAACCTTTATTCTAGATACAGATGCGAGTGGATATGCTATAGGAGGCGTTTTATCACAACTGGTCGATGGACAGGAGAAGGTAGTTGCATACTACAGCCGTTCGATTGGAAAACCAGAGAGGAACTATTGTGTTACACGGAGAGAGCTGTTGGCACTGGTAGAGTGCATTAAACATTTCCAGAAATACCTCTACGGCCAGCGATTCCGCGTCAGGACAGATCACGTAGCGTTGAAATGGCTTCTGCAGTTCCGTAATCCGGAAGGACAATTTGCACGGTAGATCGAGCGACTACAAAGCTATGCCTTTTCCATTGAGCATCGAAAAGGTAGTACCATGGAAATGCTGATGCAATTTCACGAAGACCATGTAGTTTGGAATGAAAGCACTGTTCAAAGGCCGAGGCTAAAGAAGACATTATAGATGTCTGGCTAATGACTATAACATGTACAGATGAATGGGACAAGGAACAGCTAAGGAAGTGTCAGCTAGAAGATACAGATCTGTCACATGTTATGCAAGGGCTCGAACGAAACGAAAGACCAAATAGAGAGGAGATGTCAGCAGAGAGTCCCATTACGAAGTCATATTGCGCACAGTGGAACAGTTTAGAATTGGTATCCGGTTGCTTGCATCGAGTATGGGAGAGTGAGGATGGTCAATGCAAGAAGAAACTGATAGTTGTTCCCAGAAAGAGAATTCCTGACGTGCTCATCGAGCTGCATAATGGTCCAAGCGGAGGTCATCTTGGAATCACGAAGACGCTCGAGAAGATTAAACAGAGATTCTATTGGGTTGGTTGCCGTCAGTCGGTCACTGAGTGGATTGCTAACTGCGAAGTTTGCAGCAGAACGAAAGGGCCCAAAACCCGAAGTCATGACCAGATGAAGCAATATAACTCAGGTACGCCATTTGAAAGGATCGCTATGGATGTCGCAGGTCCATTTCCTACTAGCAACTGCGGAAACAAATATGTACTGGTTGTTTTGGATTATTTCAGCAAATGGCCAGAGGTATACCCAATCCCAAATAATGAAGCGGAAACAGTAGCAGAAGTGTTTATAAACAATTGGGTTGCAAGGTATGGTGTACCAATGGAGTTACATTCTGATCAAGGCAGGAATTTCGAATCAGCTGTGTTCCGGGAAATGTGTAAATCATTGGGAATTCGAAAACACGGACAACTGCATTGAATCCTCAGTCCGATGGTATGGTGGAACGATTCATTAGAACATTGGAGGAGCATTTAAGGAAAGTAGTAGACAAGTACCATAAGGAGTGGGATACACATATGTCATTATTCTTGATGGCTTACCGCATGAGACAACGGGCCAAATCCCTGCAAAAGTTATTTTTGGCAATGACCTTCGACTGCCAGCTGATTTGAAGTTTAGGACAGATGTCGATGCTGAGAGAAATGTCAAGAAATCCACTGGTGTCTTGGAAGAAGAGCTGAGAGAGATACACCATCTTGTAAGAAAACGAGCAAAGATTATGAGTGACAAGATGAAAGCCCGACACGATAAAGCAATTAATTCGGAAGGCTTTCAGGAAGGAGTTTTGGTGTTGTTATACAACCCAAAATGAAAAAAAGGTTTGTTCCCGAAATTGCAGTGTAATTGGGAAGTCCCATACAAAGTTATAAACCGGATCAACGAGGTAGTGTACCGCATACAAACCATCGGTAAACCACGAACCAAAATGAAAGTGGTCCATTTGGAAAGGCTGGCAGCGTTTAGATCGAGAGATTTGTCTGATCGGGACGATCTGCTAATTCGGACGAATTTTTGGTGCAAAGGTAATGCCGAGGGACAATCAATACCATTTATACAAATATTCTTAAATATTTTTGATGGATAGGCCAACACACTAGCTCTAGACCACGGCGGCCGACTTTGACCGTTCAGTCGGTAAATGCAGCCTCCACGAACTATCATACTCCAACTGGACGATGATGTTTAGCTAAGCTGCGAAGAGCTACAGCATTTTTGCTGACGTGGGCAAGTTATGGGAAGATCTCCACTGGGTTCGGAGAAGCCGCGAGGAAAAGGACCAAAACAAACCAAAGAATATCTCCAAGATCATTTTTTTCGCAGTAGCGAGGACACTTGAGACTGGTGATCTCATATAAAGTGAAGTTTCAGCATATTTTAGGGTTAAAGACGTATCAATCAAGTGAAGAAGTATGAATGAAAAATAGGGGTGGTCTCCAACATTCTTTTTGCTTTCCTTTTGCAAAAATAGCACGTGTTGAGGCATCCATTATATTGGTAACTCATTTTTTTGCCATATATATAAAAACCGATTTCAAAACTTTTCGAAAAATTTTTTCACTTATTTGATAAGCATTTTATTTTTTTGGTATTAAAAAAAATTAAAATGTCAAACCAACAATTTTTTTTGTTTACTTTGGTTTGGCATTTCCACAAAGTTTGAGAGAGTGATTTTAAAATTTTTTCAAAATCACAAAACCATTATGGCCGCCAAGAAGAGTAAATGGTTTTGCCTGATAATATTTATACCATGACTGTGATAGCATCTGCACTTCGTTCACAATCACGTTTAGATAAAATCTCAATCACATGGGTTAATGTATCTGTGATTCGTGTTGCGACTAATTACCCTGCAAAAATCGTGTGACCAAAAACGCACACATTCACTTGAGTTTTTTGACAGCCACAAATACACCGAGTGTACATGTGAAAATTCGGAGCATAGAGTTCAGAAAATGAAATAGCAGGATGAGATATTAATTTTATATTTATTATATCACTCTTTTTCTCACATTATATGCATACGGATTGTGAATGCGATCTAACAAGTACTCTACAACAACAACAACCTGCTACAACAACACCAACCCAAATCTTAAAATTAATAACTGACAACCCCTTTATTAATAGGTGAAAAGCAATTACAATAATCTCCTACTTGTTCGGCGCGCAACCACAGCTGCCCATCCTTTACCAACAACTTGAGAAAATCCAAACGTTCCTGTATTTGCATATTAGTCAGTACATAAAGTGTTCCGCTCAACATTCGGCATTTCAGCAATCATGTTGCGAATTTTATCCATATATGCCGTTAAACTGTTCGTAACAAGTATGACGAAAGTATAATCATTTTGCAAACGTTCAAGTACTTGTTGGCGTTTAGGTGTTTGTTGAGTTCGCGAAGCATGACTCGGCGATTAAACATACAAACAACAAATTTCGGGTGTTAAACGCTGGTAATGCTTGACCTAATACTTCTGGCGGTATTTCCTGGCTATGGGCAAGCGTTCAAAAAAGCTTTAATACTTTTTTAGCTATTAAACCATTATTATCGTCCTCGGCAAGTGTAAACTACCCCGAAGAGAAGGGGTATATAATGTTTGTATGTGTGTGATTCCCCATGCATGTACGCAAACACATATGAAGAGGCACGTTACCATTGGATCGAATTCTGGTAACCACACAGGCAGTTCAGAGGTCACGGCGGGGGAGTCCTCTTGACCGTAGCTCTTTCTGGATGGGGTGGGTTTTTGCCATGTCTCAACCGACATTACATAAAGTTTAATTTTAGGCCTCCAAACCAGAATCTAAATACAACGAAACAAAAAAACGAGATCGGTAACTAACCAACTCAAAAGAACCAAACAACGAACTTTAAATGCTAAAGGGGTGAAAGCGGACATATGTTTAAGTGACTATGGGGGCGAGGTCTAAGATGATAGTCGACATTCGCTGTATTTACCCTACCCTACCATGATCTTCGATGCGAATATAATTCGAAGATCCCGATAAAACGTATACTATCTTTTATGTCGTCAACACATTTGCCTCCAGGAACATAAAAGAAAAACTTACAGGCTCATATTTTCAAATCGATAACAATTCAACGTTTATTAAACATAATAATTAACTGCCAAACTACAATCAAAAGTTCAATCCTTAATGTTATTTGGAACGATTTTTAGGATTAACCCTAGTTATTAATATTCGTTAAGGTCGTAAAGGTGTTATACTAAATGGCAGATAGAAATCTGGTTATAATTTAACTATCTTTCATGTGGCTAGTCATACCAGGCTATCATAAAAAAACACTAGCTTACGACTTTTACTTATATTTGGAGTTCATATTTATGTAAGATTGCTTTTTTGTTTTTATTTTTTCCCGTATTTTTTTTTTTTAACTACAACTAGGATATGTTTATAGGTAAGTGCGTAAATGTGTATGTGCATGAACTAAGATCAGATGGGGACATTCCATAACATGTGTTAAAGGTTTATTATTAAGTTATATATAAGTGGATTCAAAATTTTGGACCGAAACCATAATTGAATAGAAAACGTTTCCATTGTCTGGCGTAATAAATTAATTTAAATAAATTAACCTGATTTTCAAAAACTACTGACAAAATGAATGACGTAACATGTACGTTGGGGCATTCAATATATAAATAAATTCATATCATCAAAGCATAGCAGATCAATTGACAAAATCATTATTGAATATAGGTAGTTTACTGAAAATACCAGGCCGTCATAAAAATTACTAGCTGACTTTATTTCCTTATATTTTTGGGTAAATGTTTGTTTGTTTTTCTTTAACTTACATCTGGGAAAATTCATATTTATGTGCATAAGTGTGTATGTAGGTAGGTAGACTAATAGGAAGGGGGAGTTCCATGACAAATGGGTTTTCAAAAATGTTCAAAGTGTATCAAAGATTTTTGAACAAAAACGTACTCTACAACAATTTATCAATATTATATATTGTTACGAGGTATATTTAAATTGACCCGGTTTGCAAAAAAAAAAAAACAAAGAATATAAAAACCTTACGGACGGAAAATCATATGAGCAAAAGGTAATCAATCATCATATGACAAAATTATATAGATGTACTAGAGTGAAATTACTGGATATACCAGGGCCTCGTAAGCCAACAACAACCTACACTCTGCAAAGAGTTTGTTGCCCTCTTTGATTTAGGTATTTATATGAATTTTTTTTCCTATTTTCTTAAACTTGTACAAAAAAAAAATTTATATGCCGGTTCATAACTATGTGGAAATGTATGCATATTTGCATCAGAGGGGCATTCCACGATTATTTGGTTGCTTTAACATTAAGAAAAAAATTTTTTTTTAGGTTTTTTTTTTTTTTTTTGTTTAGGTTTGGTAGCAAAATTTACGAACTGTAACGACAAATACTACGATCAAAACTTAGTTGGTTCGAAGGAACGATAGACTGTGGCACCTGATAATTATTTTTTTTTTAAGGAATTTTTATACATTTTACATATTAAAGTAGTTTGGTTTGTTTGTATTCACGCAAAGCAACTAAATAATTATGGTAAATAATTAAACCTTAAAGAAAAAAATGTAGGCTGTTGAACGTACATTTTTTTTTACTTAATGTGCCCATCTCTGGCTTACATACATACATAGTTATGTAGGCCCTTTTTAGCTACAAAACGATTTTTTCGAATTTACATACATAAGTACGCACAACAGGTGTACCGATGTATGTACATACGTTTGTACAGTAGGTAGGTAATTATGCCCACTAATATGCCGAATTGTCTTTGATTGCAAATCAAAGCAAAAAAAAATCCAAACAATAACAAAGGCAACAAAGATATTGGTACAATATTACTTACATATTTTACGGTGGTAGGTATGCATGTGGGTGATGCAATCCAGCGATGAAAGGCCTTTCAGCGGTGATGATGCAGTTGGAATATCTGTTTGACAAGTTTCTTGCTTTGGTTTTGTTTTTGGGATATGATGTGACTTACACTGTAAGGGAGTGCGATCGCTTACAGTGACACCTAAAACCGTTCGGTAGCCGCAAAATGTCATTTGAATATTTTTGTTAACCAAAATTTATTTAATATTATTTTTTTTTTTGGTTTTTAACTAGTTTTGCGGTTTTTTTTTCGTTTTTGTGGGGAAGGGCGGGGTTAGGTATGCCTACCACACATATGCACCCAAATATTTTCACATCTCATTTTTAAGTAACTTTCAATTTATTCTTAGTTTGTTTTTTTTCGATATAACACATTTACTCCTTTTTTTACTTCTAATTTTCCATTCTTTCTATCGTTCCTTTTAATTACGTTTTATTACTTTAAATTTCGTTTAACCTTATATTAGGCTTTTGTAACTAACTTTATCTCTTTTTTTCTACAAAATCTTCTGTTTAACACAAATTTTTACTGCTTTTTCTAGTTTTTTTTCATTTAATTCACTGCGCTAAACTTATTATTTTATTTTTTTTTCACTATGACAATTTAAATTTTTGTCCCACTGTGCACAAATTTGTTCTGCAAGTGGGTAGTGGATGGAAACAGCTAAGAAAATGCTGCCTATTTCATGTGCGCCTGATGGTGCTTGGATGAGGTGCGGTGGGAAAAACCAGCCCCGGGATCCTTCTAAATTCTTTGTCTTTGTTTGTCGCTTTGGAATTAGTGGAGGTTCACACTGGCTGCTCCTTAGCTCCAATGGGTACAAATGGTTCGTAACCAAAAAGCTTCCACACCTTCACCTATGTGCAATGAGAAAATGATTTCCAACTTGTCAGGAGGCGATGAGTGTTCGTAGGAATTTCTGCCTATATGGTAGTCACGCCTATTGAAAAAAAACCCTATAATTATTTCCTATCTAAGGAGATTTAAATAAAAATTTCTTACCTTCTTAAGAGAAAACAAAACCCATGTGATTTGCGCGAACTGCCTGAATATCTTTAGTGGAGTTGTCCGTCTGGTACGATGAGAAACAGGAAAAAGTGGCTAACTGTAGCCGTTCGTTTGAGAAAATGTTTAATGTCACTTAAATGCGTCTTTTCAACCATTGTAATAAAACGAAGACAGAATGACATGAATGATTTGATGTTGCTACTTTTTGCAATGTTCCTAGCCTACGAGACATATTTAACTAACTCTGGTACATTTCAGCATTTGCAAGTTTCGGACAGATTTACCTTGGTAAAATCCAAGCGATCATTGTTCACGTTTCAGCCAATAGGTGATAATTTGTCGTTTTTGATAGAGGTAATCAATTAAATGCCCTAGAGCGGTAATAAAGTTCTTTAAGTCAATTTCTCGCATGCGAGAAATTTTATTTCAAAGGGGGATAGGTACAGGCAAAAAGACATATTGCAGCACAAGCGACCATTACAAAAGGCGCCTTATTAGTTCGAGAAGCCGTTCACGCTGACGCTTATTAGCGGTGGTCATACTAGAAAATATATATAAAAATTTTACGATTATTCTTAAATATCAATTAATATTAATTTTGTATTCATATAAGTTGGAAGTTTGTACCTTCCTGGAATGATTCAAACAGATGATCTAATTATTCGGGTGTAAAATCCCAAGCTAATTTCGCCAAAAGGTCATGCATATTCTTAACAATTGCTTCATGTTTGCCAGCCTGTGCACGCCATACTGTATCCAAATTTTCAAGTGTTAAGGCGTGTTCTTTTATAAGAAATCGCATTATCTTCTCCAACTTTTCAACATATTGTAGCTGAGCAAGGCGTTTTTCGAGCACAAAACACCAGAAAGTTTGATATTATTCTAGTACCATATAAAATCGCAATGAAGAAGCCAATATTTTTATTTTAAATTGTTTCCGTGTACTTACGCTCTGCCGTCAAACAATCCATCTCATCATCGGGCAAACAATGTTGTTGTTGCGTACGATGTGAATATGAGCTTAGAACTTTATTGATTTCATTTAGTGCATTCGTTTTACCATTGAAGCTAGATACTTGTAATAAGCGCAATATCATTTTGAGACGAAACATTTGCAGATTACGTATCAAAACCTCTTGTCCAGGCAAACGACTTGCTAACACACGTGCCGACTTTACAATACCATTAATATAATCGTTCCACCCCTCCGGTTTAGCTTCAATTCATCATCAGAGAAACTATATAATAAATCCAGGATAACATTCTAAATTTGCATAACGTACTTAGCAATGGTTTTAGGTGTCAACAGCTGCTCGTAGCATTGCTCAAATCAATGCAAGTGTCAATTTGTTATCCTGGCTCTCGTCGGACGTGCCGTCTTTTGTTTGCTCTTGATTGCAGACCACAATGATACAATTCCAAAAGATTATCAAAACCACCCAATTGACCGAAACGACCAATTAAATCCACAACCAATCCTTTTGGATTTTTTAATCGAAAATGATTAATTTTTTCCAGCTGTCATTAAATATGACTCTCGTCATTTCGATGACAGTATCAAATGTTACATGTGTTAGTGTAGAGCAAAAAAAAAGCTTTGAATGTGTGCGTGAACTAGTCACCACTGTCTTGAAGGGTAGCTCTTCCTCTTCCTATATCCCAGTCACAGTCACGGTTAAAAGCCGCTGTGACTGAGAGGTCACAATCACAGATAACATTGTTCCTCAAAAATCACGGGATCTGCCAACATTAGGATAAAGCAATTAATTCCGAAGGGTTTCAGGAAGGAGATTTGGTGCTGTTATACAACCCACAAAGAAAAAAAGGTTTGTCCCCGAAATTGCAGTGTAATTGGGAAGGCCCATACAAAGTAAGGGATACTATCATCTCTAAGCCAGTACTAAGCAGTGTATGCACATCAATAAATCAATTATTATGTCTATACATATGTCCATACAAGCAGCGGAGAGCAACGCACAAACACATGCATATATCTGAGATACACTCACATATATGCGCGCATATGAGAAGCTATAAACGTAGTTATAGCTGGTAATTTTATAGCTGATAACTAACTAGTAAATTCTTGAAATAGAAGCGCCTAGAAATATATCAACAAGGAAACCAAACAGTATAAAAAGCAGAAACAGTTGAGGCACGACAGTCAGTTTAATTTAAGCAAGCTATCAGTTGCGAAGTATAAGTGTTAATGTGAAGTACTTTAAAAAAGGCCATTTTGAATTATTGAATAGTGAAGTTATTTATGCAAGAGTTTAGTGATTCGAACGTTAGTAGAAAGTTGCAAATAAGCGGATTTGCTCTAAATTCATTACAGTATTTAATGTTATGTTTGGTTCTACCGGTATGCAGATAATTAATTATTATATTAATTTGTTGTCTTCAAGACCAAGTTTGTTATTTTTTGTAAAATTTATATTTTACGAGTTATATTATATTAAATTATAATACATAGAAATCGAGTAAGGTAGAAAAAACAAAGTTCATAGACCGCAAAGCTGACTATTTCAAAACACATGACGGTTTATCATCAGCGATCCACACATTGAAAGCTTGACGTTTAGCGCATCAGTCCATCAATGCACTTTGCAAGTTTCTATTTATAACCCGTTTTCTACTGTTTGTTGTTTTTATTCTTTACCACCGCCAATTGAGTGCATCAATCAGGTGCTATTATTTCATTAGACGAGGATTTTTGTTGCAGTCCATATGGTTTTCTTTAAGCTCTTGCTTTTGTTAGAATTCTAGGTTGCTTTTTCCGTATACTGAAAATATTAGTGTTATGTTTTGTTTTCCTGGTCTGTAAATAATTAATTATTATATTAATTTGTAGTCTTCAAGACCAAGTTTGTTATTTTTTGTAAAATTTATATTTTACAAGTTATATTATATTAAATTATTATACATAGAAAACGAGTAATATAGAAAAAAAAAACAAAGTTCATAGACCGCATAGCTGACTATTTCAAAACCCATGACGATTTATCATCAGCGATTCACACATTGAAGGCTTGACGTTTATAATATAATGATGTATATTGGAACGATTTTCCGTCATCCCTTGTCAAATTTGGTTTTGAGACAAACCGGTTTCGGCGTTGTGCCATCATCAGTGTCGATTTTCGTTCTGATCTGTTGTTGTCATTTGTCCTGTATTTATAGTTCGTAGGTATATGAGCAGGTATTGTCAAATTGATGCTTGTGTATATTTAGTTATGTGTATGTGCTGTGTGTTCGTTCAGAACCGAGGGTGGTTTACTAATCGATTTGTGTGGCTGACTGGGGTAGGTAGAAATCTGTGATTTTAGTCGTTTGACCTTCTTTGTCGGTTTTTTGTTTTGGTGTGTTAATTGTTTTGTGTTTATTTGTTGTTGTGCGTTTGTCTGTTGTACCTGTGTGATTAAGTTGTTTCCTGTAAACAAGTTTTAAAGGCTCGAATATTGTGTCAGAAATGGTGTTTATCTGTTCGTTTATTATTCTACCGTCGAATGTTTTCTGTTTGTAGATTTCCATGTTTTCGAGTACGTTGAGACGTCGGCCCTTTTCTTGTATGTGAAGAACCCTAACTGTTTTATTGATGTTTGCTGGGGAACATTCATTCTCGACCATGTGATTCGCGAAGTTAGACTCGGGTATAATGTTTGGATTCCGTATTTTTTTGTTGTAATCTCTAATATGTTCTCTGAACCTCGTTCTTATTTGCCGTCCTGTTTGTCCTATGTAACTATGCTGGCATCCGCAGGTAAGCTTGTATACGCCGTGGCTGCTAAACGGATCCTCTGAGTTAATGTTAGTTCTTAGTTTTCGCCCTAGATTGTTCGATGTTTTGAATGCTGTGTTAATGTTGTACTTTTTAAAGAAATTTGCCAATTTATATGTCGCTTTTCCAGTATATGTCATAGTCGTCCAGCTATTATTTTCTTTTTCATTATTTCTTTTTGGTTCTCCATTTGTCCTTCTGAGCTTATCTACTAGTGCTTTTTTATATCCGTTGTTTGCAGCGATATTATATATGACCTCAAGTTCTCTCTTATATGCCTCTTGTGTAAGAGGTGTTCTTTCAAGTCTATGTACCAAGTGCCTTAATGCTGCATTTTTATGATGTTGAGGGTGATTTGAGGTATTGTGTATTATTGTGTCGGTGGCCGTTGACTTTCTATATATGTCATAGTTAAATCTTTTGGCTTCTTTATCAATATTTATCGTGAGGTCTAGATAGTTGATTCCTCCGTCTTTTTCGGTTTCCATTGTAAATTTTATATTGCCGTGCTGTTTGTTGAGGTACTCCAGTACGAGCTCTTCGTTATTAGTAGTTAAAACGCATATTATGTCATCCACGTATCTAGCATAAAATGACACGCCTAATTTGGACTTCAGCTCCTGTATGTACTTTTCTTCCAGATTTTGCATGAACACTTCCATAAGAATTGCTGATGTGGGGCTTCCCATTCCAAGACCGTTTGTTTGTCTATATATTTTATTGTTGAATTTAAAATAGTTTTGACGTAAAGTGGTTCTTAGCGTATTTGTGATTTGCATACTTTTTACTTTGTTTTTTGTGTTATGAACTATTGTTGAGCTAACTATGTCCAAAGTCTCCGATAGTGGTGTAGATGGGTATAGATCTTTTATGTCAAAAGATACCAATTTGCTGTTTCTTGTTAGCTCTACGGTCTCGAGTCTCTCTATTAGTTCTGTTGTGTTAGCTATTGCATATTCGTTCTTTAGCTCCAGAGTGTCTATCAATATCGTTTTTAAATATTTGGACAGTTTGTAACATGGTGCCGATTTAAAATTAATGATGGGCCTCATTGGCGTGTCCGGCTTGTGGATCGAACATCGAACAATCTAGGGCGAAAACTAAGAACTAACATTAACTCAGAGGATCCGTTTAGCAGCCACGGCGTATACAAGCTTACCTGCGGATGCCAGCATAGTTACATAGGACAAACAGGACGGCAAATAAGAACGAGGTTCAGAGAACATATTAGAGATTACAACAAAAAAATACGGAATCCAAACATTATACCCGAGTCTAACTTCGCGAATCACATGGTCGAGAATGAATGTTCCCCAGCAAACATCAATAAAACAGTTAGGGTTCTTCACATACAAGAAAAGGGCCGACGTCTCAACGTACTCGAAAACATGGAAATCTACAAACAGAAAACATTCGACGGTAGAATAATAAACGAACAGATAAACACCATTTCTGACACAATATTCGAGCCTTTAAAACTTGTTTACAGGAAACAACTTAATCACACAGGTACAACAGACAAACGCACAACAACAAATAAACACAAAACAATTAACACACCAAAACAAAAAACCGACAAAGAAGGTCAAACGACTAAAATCACAGATTTCTACCTACCCCAGTCAGCCACACAAATCGATTAGTAAACCACCCTCGGTTCTGAACGAACACACAGCACATACACATAACTAAATATACACAAGCATCAATTTGACAATACCTGCTCATATACCTACGAACTATAAATACAGGACAAATGACAACAACAGATCAGAACGAAAATCGACACTGATGATGGCACAACGCCGAAACCGGTTTGTCTCAAAACCAAATTTGACAAGGGATGACGGAAAATCGTTCCAATATACATCATTTATCCACCCTGTCGGAAAATCAACCAAACAAGATAAGTCAGTTATTGCTTGTCAGGCTTTTAACTTGAACGCGAACGGACTACTAACAATTTACAAGCGACGCCTACTGAAAATATATAAAGCAAAGGCGAGCATTTGGTTCAACAAACAATGCCTGGAATTGAATGTTACTCCGAAATTCGCAAAAATAACAATAAAGGCAAATACCAAATCTAGCAGGAAAACAGTTAGAAAAGCGGAAAAGGATTTTTTAAAATATGAGTTGGAAAGCTTATACTCGAAGAAGGATGAGATAAATGCCGAGTTATTATCTATCCATTTAAGATTGGCAGAACAACTACCTACGACTGTATTAATGGAATGCTTCGACCGCATTAAGACAGAGGTCGATCAGGAACTACAACAAAAATACAGGTCGCTGAACCGAAAATTGGACAAGCTGGCAGGACGACGAGAGGGTAACCAAAACCAAAACACTCACCAGTTTCATGACAAGTTCGTTAACCTCACAACAGTGGCCATTACCAAGGAAGAGGCACAACTTCTCGAAAAGGGCCTGAAGCACAATATCATGGACCAGAATACAGTAAGAAAAACGGAGCAAGCGATTGTAGATGCGGAGATCGCAATATCATTGATACCACAGGAAGAACAGGAGCACGCAAGACACATGTGCAGAGAAATCATAAGAAAGGAGGTGAAAGCACAGGAAGGACAAAAACCGAATACAGAGGAGAAAACAATAAAGAATCTACGGCATAAACTAAGGAAAAACAATATTGTCACAACTAAAGCGGACAAAGGAAACACCACTGTGCTAATCGAAAAAGAGAAATATATATCCAAAACCGAGGATCTCATAGAGGAAATGAAATGTCGTAGAATGAGAGAGGATCCCACAGATGAATACCAAAAACAAATCAAAGTTGCTATAAAAAATGCAACAAATATAGTAGATTCTAACATGGCACATAGATTGGTCCAAATGAACCCTTCGGCTCCTCCACTGGTTGCGCTACCAAAAATCCACAAGCCGGACACGCCAATGAGGCCCATCATTAATTTTAAATCGGCACCATGTTACAAACTGTCCAAATATTTAAAAACGATATTGATAGACACTCTGGAGCTAAAGAACGAATATGCAATAGCTAACACAACAGAACTAATAGAGAGACTCGAGACCGTAGAGCTAACAAGAAACAGCAAATTGGTATCTTTTGACATAAAAGATCTATACCCATCTATACCACTATCGGAGACTTTGGACATAGTTAGCTCAAAAACCATAACACAAAAAACAAAGTAAAAAGTATGCAAATCACAAATACGCTAAGAACCACTTTACGTCAAAACTATTTTAAATTCAACAATAAAATATATAGACAAACAAACGGTCTTGGAATGGGAAGCCCCACATCAGCAATTCTTATGGAAGTGTTCATGCAAAATCTGGAAGAAAAGTACATACAGGAGCTGAAGTCCAAATTAGGCGTGTCATTTTATGCTAGATACGTGGATGACATAATATGCGTTTTAACTACTAATAACGAAGAGCTCGTACTGGAGTACCTCAACAAACAGCACGGCAATATAAAATTTACAATGGAAACCGAAAAAGACGGAGGAATCAACTATCTAGACCTCACGATAAATATTGATAAAGAAGCCAAAAGATTTAACTATGACATATATAGAAAGTCAACGGCCACCGACACAATAATACACAATACCTCAAATCACCCTCAACATCATAAAAATGCAGCATTAAGGCACTTGGTACATAGACTTGAAAGAACACCTCTTACACAAGAGGCATATAAGAGAGAACTTGAGGTCATATATAATATCGCTGCAAACAACGGATATAAAAAAGCACTAGTAGATAAGCTCAGAAGGACAAATGGAGAACCAAAAAGAAATAATGAAAAAGAAAATAATAGCTGGACGACTATGACATATACTGGAAAAGCGACATATAAATTGGCAAATTTCTTTAAAAAGTACAACATTAACACAGCATTCAAAACATCGAACAATCTAGGGCGAAAACTAAGAACTAACATTAACTCAGAGGATCCGTTTAGCAGCCACGGCGTATACAAGCTTACCTGCGGATGCCAGCATAGTTACATAGGACAAACAGGACGGCAAATAAGAACGAGGTTCAGAGAACATATTAGAGATTACAACAAAAAAATACGGAATCCAAACATTATACCCGAGTCTAACTTCGCGAATCACATGGTCGAGAATGAATGTTCCCCAGCAAACATCAATAAAACAGTTAGGGTTCTTCACATACAAGAAAAGGGCCGACGTCTCAACGTACTCGAAAACATGGAAATCTACAAACAGAAAACATTCGACGGTAGAATAATAAACGAACAGATAAACACCATTTCTGACACAATATTCGAGCCTTTAAAACTTGTTTACAGGAAACAACTTAATCACACAGGTACAACAGACAAACGCACAACAACAAATAAACACAAAACAATTAACACACCAAAACAAAAAACCGACAAAGAAGGTCAAACGACTAAAATCACAGATTTCTACCTACCCCAGTCAGCCACACAAATCGATTAGTAAACCACCCTCGGTTCTGAACGAACACACAGCACATACACATAACTAAATATACACAAGCATCAATTTGACAATACCTGCTCATATACCTACGAACTATAAATACAGGACAAATGACAACAACAGATCAGAACGAAAATCGACACTGATGATGGCACAACGCCGAAACCGGTTTGTCTCAAAACCAAATTTGACAAGGGATGACGGAAAATCGTTCCAATATACATCATTTATCCACCCTGTCGGAAAATCAACCAAACAAGATAAGTTTATAATATAACTTGTAAAATATAAATTTTACAAAAAACAACAAATTTGGTCTTGAAATCAACAAATTAATATAATAGTAAATAGATAAAATCAAGTAAATAAATAAAATTACATAATTAAATAAAATAGTTTAGCTTATTTATCAACGACATTTTTACAGTCTGTAAATTTGTTACTATGCACGCTTATGCAGACGATGTTCAGCTTTACCTTTCTAGTCGTATTGATGACGTCGATGATTTCTGTTCTAAACTTAACGCTGACATCTCAGAAGTTTTCCATTGGGCTAAACACAACGTGCTTCGTCTTAACGCAAATAAAACTTACGTCTTACCTGTATCAAAGAAAAAGTTGGCTGAGACGGGTATTCCACCGATTTGTATTGGTACCGACCAAATTAAACTGGTGAGTAAAATTACAAACCTTGGCTTTGTAGTCAACTCCAGTTTGACTTGTGTTGACCACGTTAATCAGGCTATAGGAAGGGTGTATGGCGCACTGCGAAATCTGAGGCTATCGGCGATGTTTACTCCTCGTAACATCCGCCATAAATTGGCTGTCCAACTAATTTTACCGTATTTGACATCTTCCGAGTTGATTTATAATAAGCTAGACTCGCACTCGGCTCATCGGTTAGACGTGGCTTTTAACAATATAATACGCTATGTGTATGGACTTTCGAAGTTCGACCACATACCCCGTTGGAAATCTAGCCTTCTGGGATGTCAAATATCCGACTATCTCAAAGCTAGGAGCTGCATTTTCCTTTTCCGACTCATGCTCACTAAGACGCCCTTATATCTTTATAATAAGCTTTCTTTCACAATATCCGCTCATTAAAACGACCATATAGTACCCATATTTAAATCTGTTGCGTCGACTAGACTATTCTTCGTGAACTCTATACGTACCTGGAATTCTATTCCCAAAGCTATAAGAAATAGTATAAGTAGGAGCAACTATAAGAATGTTATCTATAACTATTTTTCTGATAATAGTATGTAGACTGGCCGTGTATTTGAACACGATACTAGAATAAATTAAAAATTACAAATTAGCTTTTATGGATAGGCTTACAATATATATATATATATATATATCTGTTTATATCAGTATCATGTAACTGTTTATTTTCTTTTTGTACTACTACTTATAACTATCTTTCCTTTCATGTTGTACTATAAAAGACCACAAATCTTATTGTACTAATAATTTTGATCATTAAATAAATACATAAATACATAAACGATACAGTGGACAAAACAAAGATAACAACGAAAGAAAGTTGACATGCACCTAAATGATTTCTAATGTGCTGTATGACCCCACCCCTGAAATTGTTTCTTTTCCAAACGTATAGATCGCGGCTCCAAATGTTAAGCTTGCCACATCTTCCACCACCATCGAAGGCCACTACGCATGCACACAAGTCAACATCAAAATCGGGGTAGTAAATTAAAGAAACGAAGAGAAAGGTTAGAGACGGTGCGGTTCTCCACGTATTTTAAATGATTTTGGTATTTTACTGTAACTTGATATTGTAGTGAAAGAGTTTATGTACTTTGTTTCTAATTTACTGACCGTGATACTTTTACATTTTACATATATATATTTTTTTTCAATGTTTTATACAAATATTTTTTTTTTCAAAATTTTAAATTTAACGATTTTTTTTGCGTATTAAAAATTTTTTAAATTTAACAATTATTTTACTTATTATATTTATTCTATTTATTTTATTTATTTTACAGCCGGATTTTAAATGTGTGCACCACTTAAAATCCGCTTGTTTTTTGGAAATTTTTATTAACTAACCGAGTAAATTGGAATGCTTATTTTACGATTATGTTTTAAGTTGTCAAAAGATGTTTTAAGTGGATTTAAGCCTATTCTTATGGATTATTATTTCCTTATCTTTATTGTTCCTATCATTATTTAGTAAATTATGCAAACTATTTTCTTATCGAAATTTTTCTATGTATATAGGTTACCGTAACAATTTTTATTGTTAATCTATCTACCGAGGGCTAGAGTAAAAATATTTTTCTATTAATATTTTCTAATCTATTGCGGTTAAAGTAAAGTATTTTCCTAATATATAAAAATATAACCTTATGAGACCTAGGCAATAAATGATTGTATTTATTTTATTTTATTAAGCTAATTCCGCATATTATTCAAGATTTTTTTTTTTCACTTGACATTTTTTTCATTCATAATAAGGTAAATCTGTAATAAACTATATAGACAATAGAGGGGTTGCTGATGGAAGAGCGGGGTAGCTATGTATTGATAGTAGTTCTATTAATGGATAAGTGGAAGGTACAGTGGGTGCAAAAAAAAATTTTAGTATCTTTAAATGTTCTTTTTATATTTTCAATAATTTCCCTATTTTCCAGCAATATCTTTGATCTTGTGTGTCATGCGATTTCTGCGGCGGCCACCAAGACAAAATCGTTATGACTTTTATGAAGAATTATTTTTATTTCTATACCGGGATTGTCACATGCATAATCGTTTGGGTTTGTGCAATTGCTTGATCTTAGAGAGCTTGGGTACCTACTTTCATAATTTTAAATTTGCCTACTGCAGTAAATATACAATTATTTTCACCAATTTGTCCCTCAGGTCAACTGTGTTTTCCTTATAAATTTCAAGTCCTGGATTGCCGGCATTTCCTTTATGCCTGGTCGGATATTGTCCTAAGTCAATAACTCCCTTAAACAATCTGGTTGCTTGAAAATTTTCTACGCTACCATTTTTCTATCCTAATGCTATGTTCAAACAGTAAAATAAATTGAGGCAATATCAATTCAAATTGAGTGGTGTTCACACAACTCAATTTAGCTTACACAATAGTAATTTGATGGCCGGTTGGCTCATCTCTACAGCAACAACATACCTGTGTTCAGAATGTCAAAATGTGCGTGTTGGAATTAGGTGAATGGAATGGAATGAAAACATAAAACTTTAAAATTTTTGTGTGTTGTAAGATAATGTGTTCAATGTTTTGGTTTCATTTTGAGTTTGCCATCCTCTTTTGACAATTCCTACTCCAGTGAAATGAAAAAAATAATATCAGTTGATGAGATGAGCCAACCCTATAGTTGAGCCATGCGCAGTTGACGTTTAAATCTACTCAATAAACACACTTTACAAGGTTGTATTTACAGTTTGAAACAATTTATTACGCAATTTTTTTCAAATTGGCAATTTGTTATTACAATTTATTATATGATAAATTGCGTAATAAATTGCCCAAATGGTATAAATTGCCAATATGGCGTGTGTTTGTACCTAGTATAAGATTAAAACGAGCGCGACTAGTCTTTTATTGCAAATTTATATAGCGCTTTAATATATATATATATAGGTTCTCGTTGTGATTTTTTCTTCATGCTTGTTGTTATGAGCTGGTTTTTAAAATTTTTGTATATTTTGTTTCTTAGGGTTTACTTATTTCCACTGTCCTAGAATTTTCTATTGCTTCATGACTATTTTTGTCAGGAGCATTCAGAGGTGTTATGCAAATTTTTGATTTGCTGTTCGCTTTAGGCAGGGCTGCCTTTACTATCGATTGTGACATTTTGAGACTTACTATTTGAGATTTTACATCAATTGTTTATTGCTCTTCCTCAGCTTTGAGTTTGGAAACTTGGGTAAAAGAAAAAAAAATTTTAGACGCGCTTTTGCACGTTATTCATTTGCCTATATTTAAATTTCATATAGTTTTTAAGTATAGCGGCTATCACTATGATTAATAGCCCTATCGTGCATATTAAAGCACCTAGCCAAATGTCTGTAGTTTTTGTGTCCTCTTGGGCTTGTGGCTCATATTTTATCAATTTGTTGTCAACTATTTCCTCTTCAGAGGTTTCTTTACCGAATTCATAGCCAGCTATCGCTATCATTATGCCTTGGCCAATTTTTGTCCACCAAGACATTTTGAAACTTCTCTAATTTTAATAAGATGTTAGATATTTTGTTTTATTTATAGCTTTTTATTTTGTGAAAATTATTGTTAAAAAAAATTAAAAATATTTTTATTTAAGGTAAACATTTTTAATATTTCAAAAAAAAATTTTTTTTTTGATATACTAACTTAGTGTAGTTTATAATATATTTGAGAATATTTTTATCTATTCGTATTAAAAAAATTTTAGATGCTACTATAACTTAACATTTGGCATCTTCGGGGAACAATCTCCTAATCATTCGCATTATTTCCTCCACCCTGTTAGTGGGGTTTATAATGTCCTCTATTGTGGGTTCCCTTTCCATTCCTATTACTTTGCACAATTTGTTAAGCCTTCTAATTCTTTTTGTAAGTCCCTTGTGTGTAGGGTATTCTCGTCCCACCATTGGAGAGGGAAGTCTGAAGAGTCCCTTTCCATTTTGATTTATTGCTAACAGAGTAATTTTATTTTTAAAATTTATAAAAATGTCCTATGGGCTTTCTCCAAAAGGATAGATGAAACTGTCTGAAGTTAACTGACTATTTTAAAGAAATGTCCTAAACATTCCAATTTTCTTGAATATTTTGCCTTATTTTGTTGATATTATAGAAACTACTGTTTAAAATTTGTTTTTTTGGAACTTTCTGCTTTTCTTAAAAAAAACAATTTTTTTAAATTTAATATTTTTGACATTTCTATTTTTCTTAAAATTGAAATTTATTTATATATTTTTTCTTTGAATTTACTTTACAAAGTATTGTTTAAAATTAAATTTTATGTAATTACTGATTTTCTATCCCACTTTGGGCTTCAATCTTTTTCTTATTTTTTTCATGAAATTTTCTTTGGAAAGGAGCATTTACATAGCGTTTTACATATTATTTTCAATTCCTACTTAGATAGAGAAAAAAAATCCTAAGCAAAAACTTTCGTTTTTGCTCATAGTTTAGCGTCCATAAAGGCCTCCCAATTTGTTTCTAAAATTTTATACCTACTTTAATTTAAATTGCTGCCAGTTAGAATGTTGCTGGTTACCAATCTTCATATTTTACGCTGCCATTCTTAGTGCTGATCTATTGTTATTGTAGATATTCCACTTGATTTATGCCCGCTGTCCAGTCATGCTGCAAGTTGTTTCCTGTTTTGCTGCTAAATTGCTCAGATTTATTCCACCCTTTTATGCGTTGTAAAAGATGTAAATATCGCATGTTAAAATTGCTCGTATGTTGATTGTTTGACGTTAATGCATTCTATTAGGTGGTTGAACATAATTCCTGTGGTTTGTGTTTGCAATTGCGTTTGCGTATATGCGTATGCGTTAAATTGATTTTTGTTGGTTGCATTTGGGTATTCATATGCGTTATTTGTCCTTTGCTCCTTCCAAAGTATTTGTTTTGCAAATTTGGCAGGACTTCTATAATGCCCTGCTCTTTCAAACTGGCAGGATTTTTACCGATAAAATCTTTTTAGTGTTGCCTGATCAGCATTTTTTTACTTTAAAAGATTGAACTGGCAGTACCTTTTCCAGTCAGATCGTTTTTAGCAGTTATGCTGATTTGATCTGAACTGGCAGGATCGCCATGAAATATTTGAATTAATAAGAGGAATTGTTTTGGGTTTGAATGGCAGCCAATAATTCATTTCATTGAAAAAATTCTTTCTCTTTTATAGATAATTTCTTAACCTACACATTCATAATTATCCTAATACTAACAAACTAAAAATATGTACATTTGTAATAATACTATGCATACATGTAGATTTGTATTAATACTATGCATACATGTAGATTTGTATTAATACTATGCCTACATGTAGATTTGTATGCAAAGTCAGCAGATTGATATTCAAGTGAAATGTTTGTATGTGAATATTTGGTTAATTCACATTATTGGTTGTATGTAAATATGTTGGTGACAAACTAACATTGACGATCGGCAGTGTATTGACCGGAGTGTGTGACTTAGCAGAATTTGTTAGGTGTGAACTGACAAAGGTTTCATATTCGGCATTCCATTGATGTTAGCGAACCGCTGTGTTAAGTCAATATAATTTATGTCGCATAATATTGTAATATGATTATGCTATTACTAAAATGTATTGGCATAGAAGTTCATGGTGCGTAATGCCGCAAATGTATTGCATAGGTGGGCATGATGCATAATGCTACATTTTGTCTGCTTTTTAGCATGTTTTGCATTTTTTTCCATTAGCGCATTTTTCTATTTTATTTTTCGCTATTTTTGTTGCTTTACGTTTTTTTGAGATTTTATTTTTTACCTAAAGTTATTAGATTTAGATTAGACCCTTTACCCATTATATTGGCGCATTTTTTAAATTATTTGTTACACTGTTGAATTTTATGATCATATATATTTTTTTTATTATTTTTGTTTAAATTATTCTCGTTCGCTCTAACCACTCCTAAGGGCTTTGATCCGGGCCGCAACCGCATGCCCGTATAACGTTGTAATGTTTCATTATCACCTCTTCCACCGATCGCCTTTCCAACATAGCATTTTCCCTTGGGTATATGTTTATATATGTAGGTTATGCCTTCTCATCTTTGCAGCCACGCTCTCTCTTTGACGCAGGCGCCTCCGTCGCTGGATTGATCGGTAAGTGCTATGTGTTAAAGTTATTGATATTATGTAGATACACATACCAACAAACATACACATATACCCAGGCCCGACGAGAGGGGCGTGGGAATGGGGGATTCCCCCGGGCCCGGCGTTACTGAGGGGGCCCGCGATTTAGATGTACTAAGACATTTTTTTTATTCAGGAGAGGTTTTAGTTGTTCCATGTGCAATTTTTAAGCCGAATTTCAAAAGCAACGAATATCTGCATTTTGTTTTAATATTATAGTGAAGTGTGACAAATAATTTGAAAAATGTTTTTCCTTAAAATTTAAGAATAAATATTTAATTTGGCAGCTGGCGCTGTTTATAAAGCACAATTTATATTACTCAACTGACGCAAACATGTTTTCAACGTATTACTAATCAGTTGAGTTTTGCTGAAACCGCCCAATGATACCTAATGACTGTGCACTTGTTATCCCGTTTCAGCTGTAAAATTCGTTAAATCAAATCGTGAGTGTTCAATTTCCCGGTGTTCAGGTGTGTGTATGTCATCGTTCTATTGAAGTGAAGGCTTTGTTTTCAAGTAAAAGTGAATGAGCTAAAGTACGCAAAATATAAATGCAAGTAAATAAATAAAAAAATATTGAAGTGACACCACATCAAAGAGTATTACACGTAAGTATAGGCATATATTTTTGTACTGTTCGTACCTCCAGAGTGATATTTGACAAGTTGTAAATTGTGAATAGAAAATATTACACAGTGTTACAAAAAAGACAAAAGTGAAAATACCTGGGAAATGATGGCGTTTTTCTGGTAGATCTTGAAGAGCTAAGCAAGACTGCATGCAAGAAATTTTCCGGACACTCTCACAATCTTAAGTTACTGGCAAAAACCGGGTTTTCGAACCTTTGGACACTTATGACCCTATAACTTAGTTGACTGATTTTCATTTTCTTTCCTTATCTTATAACAAGTAAGAACGGGACTGTCTTCGGCTGTGCCGAAGACTTCATACCTTTCATGAATGGGGCTGAACAATAATCTTATCCCGTTCGTAATCTCCGAATAATCGGATGTATAAGATAAGAAATATATAGTGAACAGATCTACATACCTTAACGATTTTTAAGATAAATATAAAATAAAAAACAGGTAGGTAATTTGTGTGAGGATGCAAAGTTTCAGGTTTTTTGTGGTCTGCGTGTAAAAACTATGACTACGAATCACGTATTTCAACAATATATGACGTAAACGTAACTATTTGATGAAATTTGATGAATTTTGAAGCTTCTAGCCGTAAAAGGGGGCAAAAATTAGAGTTTATATGGGGTATATAATATATACCACCGATCTCTATGATTTTTTTAGACAACAATATATGCTATATACGTAAGCATATGGTGAAATTTGAAGCGTCTAGCTGTTAAAAAGGGGCTGAAATTGCGCAAAGTTTCTTAACTGAACAATCGGTTGTATGAGATATATATTATATATACCACCGATCTCAACGATTTTTTCAGACAACAATATATGCTATACACGTAAGCATTTGGTGAAATCTGAAGCTTCTAGCTGTTAAAATGGAGAAGAAATTGCGCAAAGTTTCTTATCTGAACAATCGGTTGTATGGGATATATACTATATATACCACCGGTATCTATGATTTTTTCAGACAACAATATATGCTATACACGTAAGCATTTGGTGAAATTTGAACATATCTAAACGATTTTTAAGATAAATATAAAATAAAAAATAGGTAGGTAATCTGTGTGAGGATGCAAAGCTTCACGTTTTTTGTGGTCTGCATGAAAAAACTATGACTACGAATCACGTATTTCAAAAATATATGACGTAAACGTAACTATTTGATGAAATTTGATGAATTTTGAAGCTTCTAGCCGTAAAAAAGGGGTCAAAATGACAGTTTATATGAAGTATCGATCTCTATGATTTTTTCAGACAACAATATATGCTATATACGTAAGCATTTTGTGAAATTTGAAGCTTCTAGCTGTTAAAACGGGGCAGAAATTGCGCAAAGTTTCTTATCTCAACAATCGGTTGTATGAGATATATACTATGTATACGACCGATCTCAATGATTTTTTCAGACATCAATATATGCTATACACGTAAGCATTTGGTGAAATTTGAAGCTTCTAGCTGTTAAAATGGGGCCGAAATCGTAAAAAAAATATATATATACTATATATAAATACTATATATACCATCATATATATATTATATATATCACCGATCTCTATGATTTTTTGACAAAACAATACATACTATATACGTAAGCAATCGGTGAAATTTGAAGCTTATAGCTGTTAAAATGGGGTAGAAATTGCGAAAAGTTTCTTATCTGAACAATCGGTTGTATGAGATATATACTATATATACAACCGATGTCTATGATTTTTTTAGACAACAATATATGCTATATACGTAAGCAATCACTGAAATTTGAAGCTTATAGCTGTTAAAATGGGGTAGAAATTGCGAAAAGTTTCTTATCTGAACAATCGGTTGTATGAGATATATACTATATATACAACCGATCTCTATGATTTTTTCAGACAATAATATATGCTATATATACGTAAGCAATCGGTGAAATTTGAAGCTTATAGCTGTTAAAATGGGGTAGAAATTGCGAAGAGTTTCTTATCTGAACAATCGGTTGTATGAGATATATACTATATATACAACCGATCTCTATGATTTTTTCAGACAACAATATATGCTATATACGTAAGTATTTGGTGAAATTTGAAGCTTCTACCTGTTAAAATGGGGCTAAAATTTGCGAAAATATTTATATATATACTATATATATATACTATATATACCACCATATATATACTATATATACCACCGATCTTTATGATTTTTTCAGACAACAATATATGCTATATATGTAAGCATTCGTTGAAATTTGAAGCCTCTAGCTCTTAAAATAGGGCAGTAATTACGAAAAGTTCCTTATCTGAATAATCGGTTGTGGGGGATATATACTATATATACGACCGATCTCATAAATTTTTTCAGGCAACAATATGTGCAATATACGAAAGTATATGGTGAAGTTTGAAGCTTCAATCTGTTAAATTGGGTAAGATATTACAAAAATCCTCTTTTTCTGAAAAATCGGTTGTATGGAGGATATATGCTATAGTGGTCCGATCCGGTCGGTTCCGACAAATGTCTAATCGGACACCCAAATACACCCGCTCACCAAATTTTATCAAGATATCTCAAAAATTGAGGGACTAGCTTGCATACAAACAGACAGACGGACAGACGGACAGACGGACATGGCTAAATCAACTCAGCTCTTCAACCTGATTATTTCGGTATACTTAATGGTTGGTCTATCTATTTTCCTTTAAGGACTTACAATTTTCGGTTTCGTGACGAAATTAATATACCATTTCATTTTCATGAAAGGTATAAATATATATATACTATATATAAATACTATATATACCATCATATATATATTATATATATCACCGATCTCTATGATTTTTTGACATAACAATACATACTATATACGTAAGCAATCGGTGAAATTTGAAGCTTATAGCTGTTAAAATGGGGCCGAAATCGTAAAAAAAATATATATATACTATATATATATACTATATATACCATCATATATATATTATATATATCACCGATCTCTATGATTTTTTGACAACACAATACATACTATATACGTAAGCAATCGGTGAAATTTGAAGCTTATAGCTGTTAAAATGGGGTAGAAATTGCGAAAAGTTTCTTATCTGAACAATCGGTTGTATGAGATATATACTATATATACAACCGATGTCTATGATTTTTTCAGACAACAATATATGCTATATACGTAAGCAATCAGTGAAACTTGAAGCTTATAGCTGTTAAAATGGGGTAGAAATTGCGAAAAGTTTCTTATCTGAACAATCGGTTGTATGAGATATATACTATATATACAACCGATCTCTATGATTTTTTCAGACAACAATATATGCTATATACGTAAGCAATCGGTGAAATTTGAAGCTTATAGCTGTTAAAATGGGGTAGAAATTGCGAAAAGTTTCTTATCTGAACAATCGGTTGTATGAGATATATACTATATATACAACCGATCTCTATGATTTTTTCAGACAACAATATATGCTATATACGTAAGCAATCGGTGAAATTTGAAGCTTCTAGCTGTTAAAATAAGGCTAAAATTTGCGAAAATATATATATATATACTATATATATATACTATATATACCACCATATATATACTATATATACCACCGATCTTTGTAATTTTTTCAGACAACAATATATGCTATATATGTAAGCATTCGTTGAAATTTGAAGCTTCTAGCTCTTAAAATAGGGCAGTCATTACGAAAAGTTCCTTATCTGAACAATCGGTTGTGGGGGATATATACTATATATACGACCGATCTCATAAATTTTTTCAGGCAACAATATGTGCAATATACGAAAGTATATGATGAAGTTTGAAGCTTCAATCTGTTAAATTGGGTAAGATATTACAAAAATCCTCTTTTTCTGAAAAATCGGTTGTATGGAGGATATATGCTATAGTGGTCCGATCCGGTCGGTTCCGACAAATGTCTAATCGGACACCCAAATACACCCGCTCACCAAATTTTATCAAGATATCTCAAAAATTGAGGGACTAGTTTGCATACAAACAGACAGACGGACAGACGGACATGGCTAAATCAACTCAGATCTTCAACCTGATTATTTCGGTATACTTAATGGTGGGTCTATCTATTTTCCTTTAAGGACTTACAATTTTCGGTTTCGTGACGAAATTAATATACCATTTCATTTTCATGAAAGGTATAAAAATGTAGATTTTTCTATCAATGGATAAATCATTATGATAACATAATAAAGCTGTGAGAATTTGTCCAACAACCACGTTTTTATTATTATTATTATTACCTTTATCTTAAGTCGCTTTCATGTTTGTCCCCTCATTTCCATACGAAATTTTGACCCACGGAAGAGTCTTTTCTGTAACTTCCCGTTGAGCTACACACTCGATACTTAGAACATAGTTGAGATCTGAGAGACATTACAATGCAAGTGAAAAAAATCCGCTAGGTGGCGCACGGATCGAGATATACAGAAAATTTATTTTAAAATGGAAATTTTGCGATCGACTTTTAACTAAGTTCTCAATGATCCATAGACTTGAAACTTAGCACTTAGTTTGCGAGTCGATAGCACTACAATTCGTGGAAAACAAAATGCCGTCAGGTGGCAGACGAATCGAGATAAACGAAAATCCCTGAAAAAACGCAGGGAATCTTGCAATCGATTTTTGAGTAACTTCCCGGTGAGCTGGAAGTATGAAACTTGAGCCGTAAGTCAGAACCCGGTAACAATGCAATATTTTATCAAAAAAAATCCGCTAGGTGGCGCATGGATCGAGATATTAGGAAAATTAATTTTAATTTGGGAATCTTTCAATCAATTTTTAATTAACTTTCCGGTTACCTTGAGACTCGTAACTTAGCACATAGTTCGAGACCCGGTGACAAAACAATTTAAAGAAAACGAAGTTCCGCTAGGTGGCGTGCTAATTGAGATAACTACAAATCCCTGAAAAACGAGGGGAATCTTGCGATCGACTTTTGAGTAACTTGCCGGTGAGCTAGAGACTTGAAACTTGGGCCGTGGTTCAGAACTCGGTGATAATGGAATATTTTATCAAAAAAATTCCGCTGGTGGCGCATGGATCGAGATATTAGGAAAATTAATTTTAATTTGGGAAACTTTCAATCCATTTTAACTAACTTCCCGGTTACCTAGAGACTTGTAACTTAGCACATAGTTCGAGACCCGGTGGCAATACTTACTTACTTACTTAATTGGCGCTTAACCGTCTAAACGGTTATGGCCGTCCAACAAGGCGCGCCAGTCGCTCCTTCGCTCCGCCAACCGGCGCCAATTGGTCACACCAAGGGAGTTTAAATCGATTTCCACCTGGTCCTTCCAACGGAGTGGGGGCCGCCCTCTACCTCTGCTTCCATAGGCGGGTTCCGATAGAAACACTTTCTTGGCCGGAGCATCATCTTTCATTCGCATAACATGGCCTAGCCAGCGCAGCCGCTGCGTTTTAATTCGCTGGACATGTTGATGTCTGCGTACAGCTCGTACAGCTCATCATTAAATCTTCTTCGGTACTAGCCATCGCCAACGCGTAGAGGTACATAAATCTTTCGAAGAATTTTTCTCTCGAACACTCCCAAAGCCGCTTCATCTGCTGTTGTCATGGTCCATGCTTCTGCCCCATATAGCAGGACGGGTACGATAAGTGACTTGTAGAGTATGATTTTCGTTCGCCGAGAGAGGACTTTACTTTTCAATTGCCTACCTAGTCCAAAGTAACATTTATTGGTAAGACTGATTCTTCGCTGGATTTCAGTGCTGATGTTGTTGCTAGTGTTGATGCTGGTTCCCAAATAAACGAAGTCTTTTACTATTTCGAAATTATGGCTGCCAACAGTAGCGTGGTTGCCAAAGCGCATATGCGCTGACTATTTGCTCGATGACAGCAGGTACTTCGTTTTGTTCTCATTCACCATCAAACCCAACTTTACCGCTTCTTTTTCCAGTTTGGAGTAAGCAGAACGAACAGCGCGGGTGTTTAGGCCGATGATATCAATATCATCAGCATATGCCAGTAATTGCACGCTTTTATAGTATATTGTTCCAGTGCGGTTAAGTTCTGCAGCTAGTATAATTTTCTCCAGCATCAAATTAAAGAAATCGCACGATAGGGGGTCACCCTGTCTGAAACCTCGTTTAGATTCGAACGGCTCGGAGAGGTCCTTCCCAATTCTGACTGAGCTGATGGTGTTGCTCAACGTCATTTTGCACAGCCGTATAAGTTTTTCGGGGAAACCAAATTCAGACATAGCGGCATATAGGCAGCTTCTTTTCGTGCTGTCGAAGGCGGCTTTAAAGTCGAAGAAGAGGTGATGTGTGTCGATTCTTTTTTCACGGGTTTTTTCCAAGATTTGGCGCATTGTGAAAATCTGGTCGATGGTAGATTTACCAGGTTTGAAGCCGCACTGATAAGGTCCAATCAGCCGGTTCACGGTGGGCTTCAATCTTTCGCACAATACACTTGAAAGGACCTTATATGCGATATTAAGAAGGCTGATTCCACGATAGTTGGTGCATTTTGCAGTATCCCCCTTCTTGTGGACTGGGCAAAAAACACTTAGATTCCAACCGTCGGGCATGCACTCGTCCGCCCATATTTTGCTAAGAAGCTGCTGCATGCGCCTTATCAACTCCTCGCCGCTGTACTTGAATAGCTCCGCAGGCAAACCATTATCCCTATTCTAACTTCGTCATAATCGGGCGGGGGGACATATATATTATCATCATCGATTGCGGGATCGGGATCTTCATCTCTGCGCGGTGAATTGCTGCCTCCATTTAGGAGAACAGAGAAGTGTTCCCTCCATAATCTAAGCACTCTCTGGACATCAGTTACAAGGTCGCCGTATTCGTTTCTACAGGAGTTTGCCCCGGTCTTAAAAGCTTTCGTCTGTCGCCGTATTTTTTGGTCAAATTTTCGGGCGTTATTCCTGGTGGCTAGCAGTTCAATTATTGTGCGTATTTTGGGTGCAACGAGATAATGGCCCGAGTCTATGTTAGGTCATCGGATCGTGTGCACATCTAAAACACTGGAGGCATGCCGTCCGCCTATCACAACGTGATCAATCTGATTGCGAGTATTTCGATCAGGAGACAGCCATGTAGCTTGATGTATCTTTTTATGCATGAACCTCGTGCTGGATATGACCATGTTTCGAGCACCGGCAAAGTCAATCAGCCTCAGTCCGTTAGGAGAAGTTTCATTGTGTAGGCTGAACTTTCCGACTGTAGGGCCAAAAACACCTTCTTTGCCCACCCTGGCGTTAAAGTCGCCAAGCACGACTTTTATATCATGACGGGGGCAGCGCTCGTATGTGCGTTCTAATTGTTCATAAAAAGTGTCTTTCACCCATCGTCTTTCTCCTCTGTCGGCGCATGGGCGCAGATGAATGATATATTAAACAATTTTGCTTTTATTCGGATAGCGGCGAGACGCTCGTCCACAGGCGTGAACGGCAGCACTTGGCGACAAAGTCTCTCTCCCACCACGAATCCGACGCCGAAACTGCGCTTATTCGCATAGCCACTCCAATATATGTCACAATTTTTGATCTTCTTTCTTCCTTGCTTCGTCCAGCACATTTCTTGGATGGCGGTGATGTCAGATTTTGCTTTGACGAGGACATCAACCAGCCGGGCATCTACACCAATCCCATTCAGGGAGCGGACGTTCCAGGTGCATGCCCTCAATTCATTGTCCTTCAAACGTTTGCCATGGTCGTCATCAATAGAGAGTGTATTTATCCGAGGCTTGTTGTTATATTTCACTGGAGTATGTTTTACGTGGCGGGTCCCAAGCCCAGCGCACAACCCGCTCAGCGGTGACAATACAATTTACAGAAAACAAAATTCCGCTACGTGGCGCGCTAAGTGAGATAACTACAAATCCTTGAAAAACGAGGGGAATCTTGCAATCGATTTTTGAGTAACTTCCCGGAGAGCTGGAGATATGAAACTTGAGCCGTAAGTCAGAACCCGGTGACAATGGAATATTTTATCAAAAAAATTCCGCTAGGTGCCGCATGGATCGAGATATTAGGAAAATTAATTTTAATTTGGGAATTTTTCTATCCATTTTTAACTAACTTCCCGGTTACCTAGAGACTTGTACTTAGCACATAGTTCGAGACCCAGTGACAATACGATTTATAGAAAACAAAGTTCCGCTAGGTGGCGGGCTAATTGAGATAACTACAAATCCCTAAAAAACGAGGGGAACGTTGCGATCGATTTTTTAATAACTTGCCGGTGATATAGAGACTTGAAACTTGGGCCGTGGGTCAGAACCCGGCGACAATGCAATATTTTATCAAAAATATTCCGCTAGGTGGAGCATGGAAAATTAATTTTAATTTGGGAATCTTTCACTCCATTTGTAACTAACTTCCCGGTTACCTAGAGACTTGTACTTAGCACATAGTTCGAGACCCAGTGACAATACGAATTATAGAAAACAAAGTTCCGCTATTAGGCGTGCTAATTGAGATAACTACAAATCCCTATAAAACGAGGGGAATCTCGCGATCGATTTTTGAGTAACTTGCCGGTGAGCTAGAGACTTGAAACTTGGGCCGTGGGTCAGAACCCGGTGACAATGCAACATTTGATAAAAGAAATTAGCTAGGTGGCACGCGGATCGAGATAGTAAGAAAACCAATTTTAATTTGGGAATCTTTCAATCAATTTTTAACTAACTTCCCGGTTACCTAGAGACTTGAAACTTGGCACTTAGTTAGACGCCTAGTGACAATACAACTTATAGAAAACAAAGTTCCGCTAGGTGGTGCGCTAGTCAAGATAACTGCAAACTGAGTAACTTCCCGATGAGCTAGAGACATTAAACTTGGCCCGTAAGTCAGAACCAGGTGACAATGCAATATTTTATCAAAAAAATTCCGCTAGGTGGCGCATGCATCGAGATATTGAGAAAACTAGTTTTATATTGGGAATCTTGCAATCGATTTTTAACTAACTTCCTGGATATCTAGAGGATTGAAACCTGAAATATAGTTTAAAAATCGGTGAGAGTGCAATGTTTGATCAACAAATTTGAGCTACGTAACGCACAAGTCGAACCATTTAGAAGATTAGGCCATACCTTCATGGCTAGCCTCCTGAGTGTTGCAGGTGTTGTAGAATTCCATCTGCGCCCATGCGCCGACAGAGGAGAAAGACGATGAGGTGAAAGACACTTTTTATGAACAATTAGAACGCACATACGAGCGCTGCCCCCGTCACGATATAAAAGTCGTGCTTGGTGACTTTAACGCCAGGGTGGGCAAAGAAGGTGTTTTTGACCCTACAGTCGGAAAGTTCAGCCTACACAATGAAACTTCTCCTAACGGACTGAGGCTGATTGACTTTGCCGGTGCTCGAAACATGGTCATATCCAGCACGAGGTTCATGCATAAAAAGATACATCAAGCTACATGGCTGTCTCTTGATCGAAATACTCGCAATCAGATTGATCACGTTGTGATAGACGGACAGCATGCCTCCAGTGTTTTAGATGTGCGCACGATCCGATGACCTAACATCGACTCGGGCCATTATCTCGTTGGACCCAAAATACGCGCAATAATTGAACTGCTAGCCACCAGGAATAACGCCCGAAAATTTTACCAAAAAATACGGCGAAAGACGAAAGGTTTTAAGACCGGGGCAAACTCCTGTAGAAACGAATACGGCGACCTTGTAACTGATGTCCAGAGAGTGCTTAGATTATAGAGGGAACACTTCTCTGTTCTCCTAAATGGAGGCAGCAATTCACCGCGCAGAGATGAAGATCCCGATCCCGCAATCGATGATGATAGAATATATGTCGCCCCGCCCGATTATGACAAAGTTAGAATAGGGATAATGGTTTGCCTGCGGAGCTATTCAAGTACGGCGGCGAGGAGTTGGTAAGGCGCATGCAGCAGCTTATTAGCAAAATATGGGCGGACGAGTGCGTGCCCGACTGTTGGAATCTAAGTGTTTTTTGCCCAGTCCACAAGAAGGGGGATACTGCAAAATGCACCAACTATCGTGGAATCAGCCTTCTTAATATCGCATATAAGGTCCTTTCAAGTGTATTGTGCGAAAGATTGAAGCCAACCGTGAACCGGCTGATTGGACCTTATCAGTGCGGCTTCAAACCTGGTAAATCTACCATCGACCAGATTTTCACAATGCGCCAAATCTTGGAAAAAACCCGTGAAAAAAGAATCGACACACATCACCTCTTCGTCGACTTTAAAGCCGCCTTCGACAGTACGAAAAGAAGCTGCCTATATGCCGCTATGTCTGAATTTGGTTTCCCCGCAAAATTTATACGGCCATCAGCTCAGTCAGAATTGGGAAGGACCTCTCCGAGCCGTTTGAAACTAAACGAGGTTTCAGACAGGGTGATCCCCTATCGTGCGATTTCTTTAATTTGATGCTGGAGAAAATTATACTAGCTGCAGAACTTAACCGCACTGGAACAATACACTATAAAAGCGTGCAATTACTGGCATATGCTGATGACATTGATATCATCGGCCTAAACACCCGCGCTGTTATTTCTGCTTACTCCAAACTGAAAAAAGAAGCGGTAAAGATGGGTTTGATGGTGAATGAGAACAAAACGAAGTACCTGCTGTCATCGAGCAAAGAGTCAGCGCATATGCGCCTTGGCAACCACGCTACTGTTGGCAGCCATAATTTCGAAATAGTAAAAGACTTCGTTTATTTGGGAACCAGCATCAATACTAGCAACAACATCAGCACTGAAATCCAGCGAAGAATCAATCTTGCCAATAAATGCTACTTTGGACTAGGTAGGCAATTGAAAAGTAAAGTCCTCTCTCAGCGAACGGAAATCATACTCTACAAGTCACTTATCGTACTCGTCCTGCTATATGTGCCAGAAGCATGGACCATGACAACAGCAGATGGAGTGGCTTTGGGAGTGTTCGAGAGAAAAGTTCTTCGAAAGTTTTATGGACCTCTACGCGTTGGCGATGACGAGTACCGAAGAAGATTTAATGATGAGCTGTACGAGCTGTACGCAGTCATCAACATAGTCCAGCGGATTAAAACGCAGCGGCTGCGCTGGTTAGGCCATGTTATGCGAATGAAAGATGATGCTGCGGCCAAGAAAGGGTTTCTATCGGAACCCGCCTATGAAAGCAGAGGTAGAGGGCGGCCCCCACTCAGTTGGAAGGACCAGGTGGAAACCGATTTAAACTCCCTTGGTGTGACCAATTGGAGCCGGTTGGCGGAGCGAAGGAGCGACTGGCGCGCCTTGTTGGACGGCCATAACTGTTTAGACGGTTAAGTGCCAATTAAGTAAGTAAGTAATTACTTAAATTACTAATCAGAGTTGCAATTGTCTTTTGTAGGCAGTACTACAAAATTGCAAATAAAAAGATGATAAAAAAATTGTAAGGACTACCTTTATATAAATGGACCAAAAATTAGAATGCAATACAGTCTTATAGACATAGTCTTGTTGAATTTTGACTAAAAAACTTTAACTATAGCTCTTGTAAAAGAATTTTGGGATTTAAAATTATAAAGGTAGAGTGTGTGTTTAAATTGTAAATAATCATTTAGTTAATCCCAAGTACATGTTTTGCCTTAAATTGAAAGATTGCGCTCCACTTTGATAGTTTTAAATCCCAAAATTCTTCCAAGGGCTATTGTTAAAGTTTTTTAATCAAAATTCAACAAGACTATGTCAGTATTAAAGGAAAATTGGCTTATATTTTTTGTTCCATTGATACAAGCGCCAACTTTGGCGCTATGTGTATGCACTACGTTATATAGAGCCAATACCTATCTTGAATGAGCATACAAGTAATGTTTATTAGTAAGTCCAACCATAGTCCATTTTTAAAATTTGGTTTGAAATGGACAGAGTTATTCAAGTTTTATGACAATTGACGAATACCGAAAACTGGTACCAAATTGGCTACTTCTTTTGCATTAAGCTGCAGACATTGGTGCTTTATCGGTAACCGTATCGGTAACCTTATAACAGCTGATTCGACAACCTTATGGGAATCAATGCAATTGATTATTGGTGCCGCTAAGGTCGTAACCGTATCGTAGCCAACCAATTGGTTTTTGGTTTACCGTCGTAACAATAAACAGCTGATTACGTTAGGGATACGACTACAGCGATACGACATACAGCACCAATGGCTCCCGCTTTAAAAGTTGAATAACTTAGTAAACTTTTAACCAAGTTGTCACACTTTTGTTATGTTTTCTTACAGCCTCATTCTGTTTGGCGAACGATGCGCTCAACGAACGATACCTTCTTGGACGGTATCGTGTGCTCATGGTATTCTGAATCTTACGTTGCGGTTTATCGTGTAGCTTTACGTCGTTCGTCAAATACACGATATCAAGTGTCAAACTTGCAACTCTGCACATATGTTTTGTTTTTGCGCACGTCCATAAAGTCCATAAGTGAATTCATAATACGAACACACGAACGATAATGATTTTGGAGACGATATCGGCAAACAGAATGAGGCATTTAATTGATTTATACATAGTTAAAAAGGTCGAAATCTGTTGTTATAAGATCCGGAAAGAAAACGAAAATCAGTTTATAAGCCACTTCCGGCAAATTTCTTGTATACAGTCTTGCTTAGCTCTTCAAGATCTACCAGAAAAATACCATCGTTTCCCAGGTATTTATGGATGTCACACAGTGCTATCGGCGAGAGAAAATAATTGGTATTACTTTCTCGCCAAATATGTATCGAAAATATTTGTAGCGTAAAGACTGTATCTTTTCCATTAAAACATTTGAAGTTGAAAGATTTTTTTATTTTTAAATATAAATATATGTTGACTAGAACTATGATATTATATTGCTGTACCGTGGATTTGAAGCGTTACATCTCTTGTAAATTAAATATCGTAGAAAAAAGGATCTGTATATAAGTGTATTTGATAGACTATATTTATTATGAAGAAATCAATTATATTCAAACCATTTACACTAATCAACGATAATTTAAATTTATATTTTACTCTTCAATACGAATTAATAAATAATTCAGTTCAGTCACCAGTAATAAAGAATATCAGCCCAATTCTAAGCGAAAATTCCGTGCGAGTTTTTTCCCTTCTCCCATTCCTCGTATTCTAAATAAAAATTCCTTGTGAGTTTTTTCACTTCTCCCTTTCCTCCTATTCTGAACAATGTTCGAAAAAGCGGAAACCGATTACGGGAGAAAAGTAGGTATTATGAATGTGAGTGAGAGGGAGATTTCTCTGCCATTTCTTAGGAGTTTTTTCACTTGTTAAATTGAAGGGAATGCATCAAAATAATTAAAGAAAAATGGTTCTTTTAAGAAAGAACTTATTTGTACTGTTTAGGCCCAATGCCTAACTTTCACTTGATTGACGGCGCCCCTCCCTAATGTTTTAATAATATTTCCAGCCACCCACACTCACGCCGCATTGTTGTGCATGCATGCACATGCATGTGTACGTATGTGTGTGCAGGTTGTCAGCACCCATGCACGTATACGTAAGGGTGGTTGTGTGTGTGGTTTTTCCCCTCCTTAATACCAGAGGACCTTTTCGCGGCTTAGCGGTTGTCATCAACGGCACAACCGGCCTCTTTTTCGATCAACCGCCTACCGATACGCATCGTCCAAGGATAAACGCTGTACTTTGTTATACAGGTAAAATAACCCTTGTCATCTTTACATTGTACATTTCCGTTCAATTCAATTAAATACATTATTATAACGAGGAATTCCTCTTGGTGTTTTCTTTCTCGTATTTCTTTCGAGTGCACTATCAACCCGAGATCGACCCGTGTGCGCCTACCCATTGCCGGTTTCAGACGCACCCAGGCCGAACATTGGTCCTCCTCACCAGGAACTAAAAGCGCCTCTTTATATATACAGTCCACAACACAGCACATTTGCCTACTACTAAATTTGCACGAATTGCCACAAAAAATCATCAAAAGTTTTATTTGTCACAGCATAGTCCAGCAGAACCACCAAAAAGTTGGAAGTTTGATACTATACACGACATTATCAGCCGCCGGAGCCACAGCCATCACATCAATTTTTTCCACAAAAACAAAGTAAGTTCATATTTCTTGCCACTTTTTTTTTTTTGAGTGTTGTTTTTTGCAAAGTAAAGAAAAAAACCCCGTGTAGTGCGCGAAAAATTAAAAATAAAAGTGAAAACAGTGAAGTGATTTAGTGAGCACCAATTTATTTTTCTAATTTCAAAGGTTAAATCACTCGGTTTGTTAGCCGTTGTTATTATTTTCAGTCCTTGTGATTATCTGGTCCATCCCCCCACCAGTGGTAAGGTTTTCCAGACACAACACAAGGAAGAGGGTAACCTAACCTCACTTTCCGCACCATACTAAATAGGTGTTTGTTGTTGTTTCTTTTGTACTTCACAAACACGAAATTAAGTTCAATTTAATTAATTAATCCGGTGCTCACTTCACTTTTTAAACACTTTTTACACTTTTTTTGGCGCTTTTTTACAATATCGCACGCATTTTTTCACTTCTTCAAAAATACACCCATTATTTGTGGAGGCGGCGAGTGGTCCCCTTTCGTTGTTGCCGCTGAGACAAAAATTTGTACATTAAATCTTTTGCTGTTTTCGCTGCTGTGACAAAAAGTCCAAAAATAAATCCTTTTTGTTGTCCCTGTTGTGACAAAAAAGTTGAAAAATAAACCTCTGTTGTTGTCGCTACCGAGACAAAAAGTCTGCAATATAAAAAGAAATAATAAAGCTTCGAATTTCAATAGTGTTTATTTACGGCTGAGCAGGTATTTTTACTCAAAATCGTTCCATTTCTCTAATCAGCAATTATTTCTTTAATAAATTCAAATAAGACCATGGAAACCTACATCAGACTGGTAGAATTAATCGCAGAGTTTGATACAGATTACAGCCTTATTCCGGAAAGCGACGATAGCAAACACACCCTTGCGATACAGCAGGAAGAGTTGCGGTCCTTGTGGAAGAAGGTAAAATCTGCGTTTGATTCGCTACTAGGATCTGAGGAGGTGTCAGGAGATGACGTTATGGCGGTAAGAAAAAAGCAAAAAGCAGCATACGCAATCTACATGCGATGCCTAGCGTCTATATCTGCTGAGGCAGAAAAATACAAGAAAGCGGACAAGAACGTCAACCCTGAGCAAGAACCTCAGGCGCATAAAATTCGCCTCCCTGCTTGCGACACGAAAGTTTTTAAAGGGGATTATCTGTCTTGGCCAACTTTTCGCGACCTTTTCACGGCAATTTATATAAACAATTCTAGCTTGAAAGGGGTGGAAAAGTTATTCCATCTCAACAACAAAACGCAGGGCGAAGCAAAAGATATCGTAAAAAAATGCCCTCTCACAAATGAAGGTTTCGAGATGGCCTGGAAAAACTTGTGTGAAAGATACGAAAACAAACGTATCTTAGTTAACACATAACTAAAAATTTTATTTAACTTAAAAAAGGTAGAAAGTGAGTGTGGCAGTTCAATAAAAAAGCTGCAAAATGATATAAATAATTGTATTTCGTCCCTCAAATGCCACAAAATTGACACTTCCAATTGGGATGCAATCCTGACCTATCTATGCTCAACCAAGTTACCAGAGAGCACGCTGGCTCTTTGGGAGCAAAGTATAGACCATAAAATGGACATATCCAAGTGGGAGGATATGGATAAATTCCTGTCTAATCGGTTTCAGACACTTGAAACAGTGTCTGGTTTTACAGAGCATGCCACTTCGAAAGTGCAAAAACCAAACGCGTCGCGACAATCAACGGAAACCCCTACGAAAAGAATTGGTGCTTTTCAAACGAAAGTATCCAAGCAAACAATAAAATCAATTTGTAAAATGTGTAAATCCCCTGAACACAGATTACGCAACTGTTCACGCTTCTGCGACTTAACCCCAGTAGAAAGGATTAAATTTATAAAATCCACAAGTGGCTGCCTGAATTGCTTATCCCCAGGACACACCGTGACGAAGTGCACCAGTTCCTACAACTGTTCCAAATGCCACTCTCGTCACCACACGCTCCTGCATGCGGATACATCTCAGCACACGGCTGTACGCAATCCTTTCAAAGATGCGGATAATAGCCCAACAACTTCGGCACAGGCGCGACAATCTGCGAACCAGAATGTAAAATCCTGTCATGCCAATTCCAGCACAGGCGTGCTATTAGGAACTGCTCGCGTACACATTCGCCATAATGGTACCGACTTCTGCGCACGGGCATTAATTGATTCAGGGTCTGAATGTTCCTTTATAACTGAAAGACTGAAACGCAGAATCAATTTTCCAGCGAGAAAAATGCATGCCCAAGTTTCAGGCATCACAAATTCGGTGTCAGCTCAGGTAAAAGAAGCATCCAAAATTGAATTACGTTCACCAGTGGATGCCTGCTTCAGCCTGACTACACCCGTTCTAGTCCTAGCCAAACTCACTGGGAATCTTCCATCCTGCCATATCAACGTCATGACTATGCAGGCATTCCCAGACTTGGTTTTGGCAGACAAGAGGTTCTACATCAACGAAGATGTAGACCTCATACTTGGAGGAGACATATATCCCCAAATTATACTGAGTGGTCTGAAAAAGAATGTACTAAATACACTTTTGGCCCAAGAGACAGTGTTCGGTTGGATACTAACCGGTCGCATCGAAGCACCGAGTCCAACGAAGAGCATCATGTCATTCTACAACGAGGTTGCGTTGGACAATCAATTAAAAGCTTTCTGGGAGGTAGAAAATGTTCCCAAAAACAAAATGCTTAATGAAGAAGAAAGGTATTGTGAACAATTATTTAAGGACACAACAAAACGTGATGAAAGTGGAAGATATACAGTCTCGCTACCATTCAGGCAGGATTACCCTAAGAAGATTGCATTAGGACCGTCCCTAAAGCGCGCATGTTCACAATTCTTCAGAAATGAGGGGCGATTACTGAAAAACCAAGAGTTAGGGAAAGAGTATGTTCGGGTGTTATCCGAATACGAAACGCTTGGACATATGAGAAAAATTAAAAATAATGTACCATCCGACGATTCGGATAATTATTTCCTGCCCCACCACGCCGTTGTAAAGGCGGAAAGTACCACTACCAAGGTGCGCGTCGTCTTCAACGCGTCAAGTCCGACAGAAAATGGCATTAGTCTAAACGACATACTCCACCCAGGTCCAGTTCTCCAAGCAGACTTGCCTATTTTAATTTTACGTTGGCGACTGTATCGCTTTGTCTTTAATAGTGACATAGAAAAGATGTATAGGCAAATTTGGGTGACCGATAATCACGCCAAATTTCAAAGAATTGTCCATCGAACATCCCCCAACGAACACATGAGTCTTTACGAACTAAAGACTGTCACATTTGGTGTAAACTGCGCCCCCTACCTCGCGATACGGTCACTTCTACAATTGGCTAATGATGTAGAAAATACCCACCCAATAGCATCGGGTATATTACGCGAAAGTATGTATGTCGACGACGTTTTATCTGGAGGGCATACAATAGCGTCAACTATCAAAGCAAGGAACGAGATTCGCGAAGCATTACACTCAGCTGGCTTTCCATTGCGCAAGTGGACATCCAATTGTGAGGAAGTCCTTCAGGACATCCCCAAAACGGATTTGCTCAGCGAGGACTTCCTAGCGTTTGAAGAGGCTAGCTCGGTGAAGGCACTCGGAATACGATGGAACGCGCATTCAGACATGTTTTACTTCACCGCAGGAGTTTTAGAGAAGGGCGAGAACATCACCAAACGCGCAATCCTATCCGCTATAGCCAAACTTTTCGACCCTTTAGGCTGGCTTGCACCAATGGTCATAGTAGCAAAAATATTAATGCAGAATATTTGGTTAGAAGGCACCGGATGGGATGAGCCTGTCTCACCAAATACATTCGAACGGTGGAAAACCTTCACCCAACACTATGGCGAAATAGATAACATACGGATACCGCGGTGGGTAAATTTTTCCCCGGAAGGCGAAATAGAAATCCACGGCTTCTGTGACGCTTCCGAGAAAGCATATGCTGCAACGATATATATGCGCGTAAAAAGAGACGATCAGGTTTTCATTCACTTACTCTTAGCAAAAACCAGAGTAGCTCCAGTGAAAACCATCTCGCTTCCACGTTTAGAACTCTGCGGCGCCGTGCTTCTCGCAGAAATGATGGAATCAATATTCCGAAATATTCATTTGGGACCCGTAAAAGTTCACCTCTGGACGGATTCAACCATCGTACTCGCATGGATAAGAAAGCCGCCCTGTTCCTGGTCAACCTTCGTCGCACACCGAATCACTAAGATCATCGATATGGTCGGTAGCAAGGACTGGCTTCACGTGGACTCAGAATCTAATCCAGCGGATCTAGGAAGCAGAGGACTACTTGCATCAGAGTTGACCAACAATTCGTTGTGGTGGCAGGGACCTTCTTGGCTGCAAGAAGACAATTCCCACTGGCCAGCACAAGAGACCGAATACAAAACGTCCGTTGAGGAAAAGAGGGCACAAACATATGCCACGACAAGGGTAGATCATGTAGATATTCTCGATCGTTTTTCAAATTTACCCAAGGCTTTGAAGGTTCTATCCTATGTTAGGAGATTTTATAAACGAACTCACCCAAAAACTAAAGAAATGTTCCACGAAAGGTCGTGCATAATCTCAGCCGATGAGATTAAGGCAACGACTCAAGCATTAATACGAGTCTGCCAGAAACAATTTTACGGGATAGAATATTTAAAATTGAAAAACAGGGAACCTATCGATCGAAAGAGTGAAATACCGTCACTAAACCCATATATCGACAAAGATGATATTATTAGAACAGGGGGGCGTCTAGGGGCGTCAAAAGACATGTCATACAACGAGCGTCATCCGATCATCTTGCCTTACAATTGTAGGCTGTCTCGCCTTACAGTTATGATGGCTCATCATGACTCCCTGCATGGCGAGAACCAGCTCATGCTCCGTCTCATCCGAACCCAATACTGGATACCGATTGTCAAGACCATGATCAGAGCCGTCATTCACAATTGCAAAACCTGCATTATTCATCGAAAGCAGGCACAGTCCCAACTTATGGGTACCCTTCCCTGCGAACGGACTACTTTTACACGCGCGTTCACCAATACCGGGGTAGACTTTGCGGGGCCTTTCGACATCAAAAGCTACCGCGGTAGGAGATGTCGACTGTCAAAAGGCTACGTATGCCTTTTCGTCTGTTTCTCCACGAAGGCCATCCATTTAGAAGCCACTAGTGACCTTAGCACCCCATGCTTCCTCGCGGCCTTTTCGCGTTTTATCGCGAGAAGAGGATGTCCGAAGAACATCTACTCCGACAACGGTACGAACTTTGTCGGAGCTTCCAGATCTCTACGATCGGAATTCAAAGCCTTCCTGGAAGAAAGCCGAGATAAAACAGTCTCCAAGTATAGCCATCAAGCGTTAACTTGGCATTTTATTCCCGCCGGCGCTCCACATATGGGCGGCTTGTGGGAGGCGGGAGTGAAGAGCTTCAAAAGCCACTTCAAAAAGATCGCGTCTCCCCATAAGTACACCATAGAGGAGTTCCAAACCCTTTTGTGCAGGATTGAGGCGTGCCTCAACTCGCGCCCACTCAGTCCAGGGTCGAATGACCCAACGGATCTGGAACCACTAACCCCAGGACATTTCCTAACCGGCAGCCACCTGCTGGCTCCACCAGAACCAGATGCCAGTGAGAGCTCTGCCTCAATGATCAATCGATGGCAGAAACTGAAAGCCCTCCATCACACCTTCTGCAAACGATGGAAGGTGGAATATCTATCCGAACTTCAAAAACGAGTGAAGTGGAAGTATCCCAAAGAAAATATAAAAGTGGGAGATCTCGCTGTCCTCAAAGAGGACAACTTATCTCCCAACGAGTGGAGGCTAGGTAGAGTCGTCAACGTACACCCCGGCGAAGATAACCGAGTTCGCGTAGTCGACCTCATAACAGAGAAGTGTCAAGTCAGACGACCTTTGGTCAAACTGATCCTTCTTCCAACGGAGGAGATGGATTGCGAGAGGGCCAATAGCTCCTCATAACAATCCCTCCGTTCCTCTCCCTCACTCCCTTCCGAACTCCACCTTCCTATCGAGGCCCAAAAACAAACCCTAATTCACTCGCTTACCCAGAGCGAGGGCACCAGAAAATATCCCACAATCGACTCGCTCCCCCGAACGAGGACACCATACCACTCACTCGTTATCCCATAACGAGGATACCAGAATAGCCCTAACGCAGATCCGCTATCTGCCACAGACACAAAGGCCTTCGGCCTATTTTATTTACAATTTTCAAAACAAACCCAAATTCACTCGCTATCCCATAACGAGGACGGCAGAAAAGTCTAACGCAGAAGGGTGAACCGCTCTGCCACAGAAATCAGCTACACTCGTTGCCGCGCAACGAGGCACATCGCAAGCCTACCGCGGATGAGAAAACTCATCTGCCCCAGATATTAGCACGGTTAAATTCCTTATGCTTTTAGATTAAATAATTTGCAAATAAAAAGCAACTACTTATGTCAGTGATGAAAAGAACAAAGAAGAACAGACCCTCTAGAACGCTTATCATCTTAATAGTCAAAGATAGTCAGCCACGATTCAGAAAGCTGACTGGAAAATGATTGAAGAGTTTCAATCACCTAAAGTAACCACATTAGATGCGAAGAGGATTCCACCAGGGTGATTGGAAAACTTTATATATTCAGTTTTTTGAATATTACGAGGAGTCATATCTGACTAGCCTTGTTGCTTAAATTATATGATAACTCATTATTTGGTCAGAAAGAGTAACCCACTGGGTATTGGTACAAGGGGAAATTCAGAATTTAATCACCTGCTTGCTGAGGGTAGGTAGAAGATGAAGAGCGTGAACGTATACAAATGCGAACGTAGATGATTATTCATCTACAATTACGTGTGAAGTAGAAGAACAGTGCAATAAAAATAACGAAGGAAAAACTGATTGGCTAAATCGTATGGAAACGTGCCCTAATCCTGAAATTCATTCGTTTTATCCGCAAACTGGTCCATGGGAAGGTGGTACAAATATCACAATACGTGGAATAAATTTAGGTAAAATTTTCACCGATATTTATTCGGGAATACGAATTGCTGGTATAAGTGGTATGCCGTTTCAACAGAATTATATTCATACAAAGGAAAGTGTGTGTAACGTGGACAGCCACGGTGTTCAATTGTACCGTAACGGACGCATCGTTGTTCAAATAGGATATTACAGGGGTGAATCGAAAGAAGACTATGAATTCGTGGAACCAAAAATTACAAATTTCAAGCCGCAATATGGCCCTGTTTCTGGGGGTACTCATTTTCGTCATCATCATATTGAAAAACCTGATAGCTTTTGGGTGCTGTATAGGAGTTAATTCTGATACTAGCATCATTGTAAACATCATCAGAGGAATTAGTAAGTGGTTCATCGAGCGAAGGTGGTCGAAAAGCCATTGACTTGCGACGCGTGCGTTGCGCAATACAAGTTGTAATGTTATGTATATCATGGGTTTGTGTTTGCGTTGTTGAAATCCTTGTACGGGTTGCCTTCACATGCTTCCTCGAGTCAGCTGTGTCTACAAGACCTTCATGACCACTATAGTCACTATCGGTAACAATACACCTAAATTTCACAGTTTTACTGCAGTTCATTTTGTGTTTATGACCTCATTAATATTACAATTTAGTGTGTTAGTTTATCCTACAATCTCACTTCTTTCTGCTTTATTTACATGTAGTTTAGCTGTTTCACTTTTGTACGAGTTATGAGGTATTATAACTTCGTCATCTTCGTCAGCCTGACCCCGTCTTAGTATGTTATCTTTAACAGGAGAAACATCGCCATTTTCTTAAGTATTTTTATTTATCTCAACCTCGCTATCACTGTCGCATACATCAATATCTAAGTTTTCAGTATCCTGTACAATTTGAGAACATTCATTGTCTTGACTGTCATTTTGTTGTTGTGAGCTTAAACTTTCTCGCCCACTACCTGCGTTAGAAAGTATTTGTTTACAATTTTCACAATCAAATGTATTGCTCTGGTCGCGCACACAACTGCGATGTACAGCCACTGATCCACATGTTGTACAATAAACTAAGGGATTTGTTGTAGTTGCTGTTCCCGTCCACGTTTGTTATGGCAAATCTCTGCGCTACATACTCTGGGTCTTTCTAGCAGTTCTGCACACGCATTGGGCACCAACTCCCATTCAGCGTCTTTGTCGTATACGAAAATACCCCAGAACGACATATGCGCTTTGAACTTCTCGCAGTCATTACAGAGCGGACATTTGAAGAAATACCCAGAACTTTTGGCGAATTTTTGCAAACAATACTTGTGAAACCAACCATTTTTACAGCATGGGGCACGTATAATATTTACAGCTCTAAACCCTTTTACTTTCAGCGAAAAGGCTCTCATAACAAATATAACAATTTTCTGTGGGTTTTGGACGTGTAGGTACTTTTCGTACATGTCGATCACAAAATGACCGAAATGTATATAGAAATTGATTCATAGCACCATTATCAATGCCACATATCATATGAAAGTTTCGATAGCAACGCACTTTGCAGCAGACAATATTCGCACGCATATTACCACAGTAGATGCATTGAATTGTTGCAACGCGTTTACGTTCTGCTGCAATATCACTAGGCAGAAACCCAAGTATTCCCTCATTATCCTTACCACTTTGTTTAAGCCAGAGGATAAATACAAACAATGTGTATGAACTCCCTTCCCACTTTTCTTAAGGAATTCTCCATATAACACACTACTTTGCCGGGCTGAGCCGCACAGTTCGCTCTTCATTTTTAGTGCATTCAATTCTTTTTATTATTCGAATTGTGCAAAATATTTATTAAAGTGGCTAGCAAAAGGTTCTTCGGCTAATTGGAAAGTATTTAAATGCAGAATCGAGTATTTAAATGCAGGCGAGAATACAAGTTTTTGTCAACGGTCATTTGCCCTGCGAGATATTAAGCGTCGATGTTACACAAGCAGTATGTCGTACAGCTCCTTCACCATGTATCGTTGAAGGGCGACTGAAAATGTTATTTGACAATGGGCAACGTGAATTCAGCGAATACAACTTTAAATACGTTTTTGCTCCCCTAATTGAGCAGGTCTTTTCGGGCCCTAGAGGACAATTAAAAGTTCCCCGAGGCATACCCGCTGGCGGAATTGAAATTTCAGTGACGGGAACTCAATTCAACGATATTCAGAGCCCTAAAATGTATGTTTGCCATAAAATAATATATATTATAGTCAGTGCAAGGTTGAGTCAGCTACAGGTCCAGGCCATAAAAATAATATATATTATAGTCAGTGCAAGGTTGAGTCAGCTACAGATATGATATGCTACTCACCTGTAATTGACACCGATAACGACGTCCTTGACGCTGAAACTCCAGGGCTTCTTAAACATGGATTCTTTATGGATAATGTTTTGCAACTTCAAAATCTCTCTAGTAAACATAAAAGTAATTTCGAGCTTTATCCCAATCCAATATATTTTAATTTCGAAGAACATATAAAGTATTATAAAAGCGAGTATTTAACGATTAATGGACGCAATTTGGATCGTTCCTGCAAAGAAACTGATGTAATAGTACGTATTGGTAAAGGCCTTTGCAATATAACTTCATTATCACGTCAACAATCGACTTGTCGCCCGCCACTAGAGTCAGCTACTGAATCCCACAATGAATCAGGACCAGAAGTCATTGTCCATATTGGTCAGTCTTTGGAATATCGGATAGGAATCCTTAGCTATGCATCCCCAAATATGATGCATGACTTAAGTAAGAATCTTCTATTATTCATCGGTGGTAGTCATGATTTTTGTTGCACTTCTGGCTGCGTAAAAAAAAAACATCAGAATCGATTCGCGTTTTACGAAATATGCAAAAACAAATGGCTATATTAGAACTTAAGAGTCGCGGCAGCATGCAAGAAAGCATTTGCTGAACTTCAAACTGACATGACTGACTTAACTGGTGATCTAACATCTGGTGGAATACCATTTTTAGACGATCGTACATGTGCCATGAAAATTCTTTTTCCAAATCACGAGGACCACATCGTATTGCAATGGGAGCGGCCCGAACTATTACGCCTGTTGGGGCAACTTGTTATGAATAAAAAAATTTTTTTTACTGCTATTCATACGAACATTGGAATCCAATCGCTATTTTTCTATGCGTGAGCGAGTCAATGAAGCTTCCCTGATTATGGTCACACTGCAATCAAAATTAGAATATTGTACTGACATACTTAAGACTTTGCTTGGTGATTTCATTGAAAAATGTATAGCGGGCAAAAGTCATCCAATGCGTTTGGCATGAGATGCTCCACCAAAAGGATTAGCCTTCCATCGTGTTCCCAAATGCGCCTTTTTGTAATCATTATCAGCCCAACGCTGATCGTGGCGATGATTCACATGCCTCCTGGCTGTGCGAAGACCTCTTGGCTTGCCCATAATGTCTAAACTAGCAATGTTAATTTTTTATGCGTTATTACTCCAGGCCACGTCGTAGTAAAAAATGAAATGAAAGAACGGAAAATCATTGTATACATTTCCCGTTGTTTCAATTCATAGGAATTTTACATTCTATACACGGGTATGTACATATGAATGTGCGTTTTTTTTTTCCTTTGCCTTTGCCGTTGGTATGCTGGTACCAGTGAGCGGAATTCTAAAATGGAAATAGTAGTAGTAGGTAGTTTTCACCAAGAAAACAAAAGCTACCGTTCATATTTGTACCAAACAATTAATAATGTCTTGTAAAACAAATAACGCGCATTTCTGGGAAATGACACTTTAAAACACGTAAACAAGACAAAATTACATGTACATTTGTATATACCTACATAGCGTATGCCTATACGGTACTCACTTTTTTCCTGTATCATGAGTGTGAGATACTGACAAACATGCACCAAAACGTCTAATCACAACAACAATATTCCAAAATACCAAATATACTGCCAAAAAATAACCGATTTCGGCATGTTATCGTTTACGTAAAACTTTTTGTTTTCCTTCAAATTATTCAAAAAAAAAAAAAAACTGAAAAAATAGCGCAGAAAATATTCGCGTACTCAGTTACTATATTTCTCTACTCAAAAATTTATTTCCTGTTTAAGTTCTTCAGAAATTTTTCAAGATTGACTGATTTGGTCAGTATCGCCTCCTAATGTTAGTTGGGTGGGCTCGGCAATTCAATATTTTAAAATTATCGCAGTATACGTTTGCAGTGCGAAAATACTGAAACATTGGTAGATTTTGGGCCTCGGTGGTAGTAGTAGTAGAAAATGAAAATGGGCCAGAAAAGTTAGCAAACCTACCAATGCGTTAAACTCCGTGCACTGACTGTCCATATACTTATACCAACGTATGTACATATGTATGCCGAGTTTAAATGTACATTATATTAGGGATGCATAAAAAGATGCAAACGGGTACCCAAAAACCCGAGTCTAAGGAATCGGTATCGGAGCCAACTACCCTTCTGGAACCGTGCCTTTTGCTAAAGGCCATCAATAAAACAGGACTACAAGTGTACTTGGGGAAAAGTTGAAGAAATAAATGAAGGGCAATACAAAAAAAAAAAAAAAAATGATTCATTCTACAAATTTTTCTCTTCGTCCAAAACGAAGATTTTTTATTTTTTCTTTACATAGCATACAATTTGCTGTCCAAACTTTTTTTTTTTGTGGCGGGCAGGGAAGTTGTTGATTTTTAGCATCAACAACACAAATAACAGCGACTCAAAAGAACCCACGCTATACACTTTCTACCCGGTTCGGTACCAGAATGTGCGAACCGAAAAATCGTAAATGCTCATTTTTCTGCAGCACTAGTGTGCCCGTGGCTAACTAAAACGTTACCGGGTGACACAAAATAAACAAAATAAGGCACTAAAGACCCAGGCACATAACGTGCGGTGAAAGAGGCCATGCGCATAATGCACGCCACATATTAATATTTTTTTTTTCAGCGACAGATGTTTCCCCTTATGCGCGCGCTAATAAAATATCCCAAATCCCCAATAATACAATTAGGGACCACTCGCCCCCGCATTTTCGAGAATGACTCGACCCAGTCAAACCTATTGCATTTCTTTCAGAAAAATGGGTCGCTTTGCCGCTATGCAACGAAACGCTGCCAAGAACGTCATGCGTTATACGTCGGAATGCCGCGCTTGTTTTAAGCAACATCCCATACGCCTGTGCCCCATCTTTCGGGCCAAAAAACCCGAGGAGCGTCTTTACTTAGCGATCCGCGGGAGCTGCTGTGGAAATTGCTTGGCTCTAGACCACCGCTCTAACGCATGCCCAAGCCAAGGCCGATGTAAAAAATGCGGCGAAAAACATCACACGATGCTTCACATCTCCTCGATTGATGAAGAGGAACAGCTACTCCACGAACCCGCTCCAAGCCATGGAGTGTACAAGTTGAGGAGGAGCTGGAATCACCCCGTGAGCGGATTGACGACTCCATATCGTTATATGCGTCAGATGCTGGAACGGAGACTGGGCCTCTTCGTCCAGCTCGAATCCACCGAACCGGAGCGGAGACTCGGTCTCTTCGCCCGAACACAACACCAGCAGCCAAATCGTATCGACCGCTTTTGCAGCACGAAAGGAAGCGGCTCCAGCACATCCCATCTACAGTCCAGCGCCATGTTCGTGACGGCCGAGCGGAGACTCGGTCTCTTCGCCGGCAAACTAAGGACCCTCAACGAAGACAACCACCGCGCGATCGCAGAGCGGAGACAAGGCCTCTTCGCCTGCAACAACGACATCACACCCATCATCAACCACGAGATCGCAGTCACGGATCCAACTCGCTGCAGCTCACCACCGTGTCCGCCTTCCGGGCAGGGCTCCTAGCCCCGCATTCAGCTGTCACCGCCACCATGATCCCGACGGTAGCGATCACCCCCACCGCGGTCGTGAAAATAGAAGCAGGGGGGCGGCTACACCTCGTTCGCGCCTTAATCGATGGATGCTCCCCCACCACAGTGATTGCGGATGAGCTCGCCCAGGAGCTCCAACTTCCTACCAGCAGCATTGGCGTGCAAGCAGGATGTCTGTTGCGTATCCGAGTAAGACACGGACAGAACAAAAGGATTGCGACCCATGCTGCGGTCGTATCCAATTTTCGGCACATGACACCCACGACCAGCATCGACAGCGCTATCGCAGCCCCGTACGCACATCTCCGTCTTGCGGATCCGCAGTTCCATGCATCCGCGCCGATCCGCCTCATCCTAGGAACAGATGTATATGCAGAGATAATATTACCAGGGATTCTGTCCACCACGTTTGGCCCTTTGCTGGCTCAGAGTACCATCTTCGGTTGGGTACTCTCGGGCACAACCAAGGCCTAATATGAAAATGTTCGGTAACGACCGAAATACAGGAATTTTTACACTTTTTATCCTTTTTTTATTTATTTTTTATTGAATTTCTGTTGTACACAGTCGCAAGAGGTGTGCATTGTGACTTCGTACAAGTGAAAAATCTTTCTATCCCTCCATTGCCATACCTTCGTGTCAAATCAAAGCTGACAGGGAGGACGGCTGTCGCGAAGGGCCAGAGAATGGAAGAAAGGTTTCTTTTTCTTGTGTTCGCCGTTATTAAATTGAAGCGCCATGAATCGCCCATTTGTGTTTCAAATCAGCTTTTCCTTTAAATTTGTATACAGAAAATCAGACTACAGATTAATACTCACTCGCTGTTCACTATTGTGAACGTTTTATCAAAAATTCGCCACTTGTATGAATTCACAATGGAGGTGTGCGCTTAAAATCCTGTATCATTACAATAAGTTATTTTTTATTGAATTTTCTTCATACAAAATTCTATGCTTGTTCATTTCCAATGAATTTGTAATAAACGGCAAGAAATATGAACATATATATCTTTTTACTTTTTTGCAATCCCTAGCTCTAGGCAAACATGGCTCAGGCTTCTAACCATGACGGGAAAGTGGCGAATGACCGAGGCATCCGCAACCAAGCCCGCACACTACGCAACTCATCGTGCGTGCTGCCAAGCCGGCGGGCTGGCCGTCGTTAGGTTAAGTTAGTTATAAGTTTTTTATTTTTTTTCCTCTTCTTTACGGTCGGTGATCCTTGGAGGACTGTGAGGTTGCGTACCGCAAGGGGGGCGGCATGTTTAGGCCCAATGCCTAACTTTCACTTGATTGACGGCGCCCCTCCCTAATGTTTTAATAATATTTCCAGCCACCCACACTCACGCCGCATTGTTGTGCATGCATGCACATGCATGCGTTGCGTACACATGCATGTGTGTGTGCAGGTTGTCAGCACCCATGCACGTATACGTAAGGGTAGTTGTGTGTGTGGTTTTTCCCCTCCTTAATACCAGAGGACCTTTTCGCGGCTTAGCGGTTGTCATCAACGGCCCAACCGGCCTCTTTTTCGATCAACCGCCTACCGATACGCATCGTCCAAGGATCAACGCTGTAATTTGTTATACAGGTAAAATAACCCTTGTCATCTTTACATTGTACATTTCCGTTCAATTCAATTAAATACATTATTATAACGAGGAATTCCTCTTGGTGTTTTCTTTCTCGTATTTCTTTCGAGTGCACTATCAACCCGAGATCGACCCGTGTGCGCCTACCCATTGCCGGTTTCAGACGCACCCAGGCCGAACATGTACAAATTTGTGCTAAAATATGTACATTTTAAGTCGAAAAGTATATCATAAGCAACGGAAGAGCTCTTGGTATATTTGATACAGCCATCCAGAAATTGTGCAAGGATTTTTTAAGAAGGCTCTCGACTTGTCCGCCAGAAAATTGCTTTGCTGAATGGAAGAAGACAACTCCAACGGATTTGTGTTATCCCATCGTCTGCTTCTTCTTATGCTCCTTTGTCGATGTTGCTGTGGCACCAATTCATTACTAATTTTAGTCAATTCCATATGAAATGCAATATTGTGTATTGTTCATATTTTATTTCTAAATTTTAAACAAACTCGCAGCAATAATTAAACTTTTCAATTTCTTAAACAAAAATAGAAATGCGCAACAAAATTTAAATTGGCAAAACAGCTGACTTCGAAAATTCGAATTTCCTATTCCTCAATTATTCTTCTCCCTAGGAGAACAGAATTGGAGGAATTTTTCCGCGGGAATAAAAAAATCCGCGAGAACAAAATTCCGCGAGAATATTTAGAATTGGTCTGTATACTTTTTAGACTTGCTACGCTATGTACCATCACAAACCTGGAAAACAAAAGCGCAAAGGACGTGCTGAGCGCATGAAGATAGAAGAAGAAAATAATAAAAAACAAAAAACCCTATTTGGGTACAATTTTGGACCGAACATCTCGACTCAGCTCTGCAATTTAGAAATTCCAAAAAGTAAGTATATGAAGCAATATAAGGGTTGAATCATACTTCTCGGCGAATTTTCAAATAAAATTTAAGTTGTACAAAAATGCTAATAAAGGTTATTTAAATCTTTCGCTCACTAAATAACGTTTATTTTACCATTTAATTTCGCTCGAAAACTAACGGTTATTTTTCAAGCGAAATAAAAAAACTCGAAAAACAACTGTTATTTTCACATTAAATGGTATCTTTACAAAATCTAATTCAAAAGGGGGCTACAATTGATACACTTATCAGTGAACAGCTAATCACTGAAACTCAAAACTGGAAAGAAATTTTATATAGAATTTTGGACACTATTTTATTTTTGGATAAAAGAGGCCTAGCTTTCAGACGCGAAATTATATATCTTGGCGAACGAAACAATGGAAATTTTTGGGCATCTTAGAACTCATAAGCCATTATGATCCGATGCTTAGAGATCATTTGGAGAAAGTTAGGATTTCACCACAAACGTTTACAAGTTCACTCCCTTTCCCCAGACATCCAGAACGAGTTTATAGAAATTTGTGTAAAGCACGTGAGGGAAACTATATTAGATCGAGGCAATAAAGCCAAGTATTTTACTATTATCGTTGATGCTATGCTTAATGCTAGTCACGTTGACTACGTTCATTTTGCGCTAATTCCATGTCAATTCCGAAGCAACAAATTTTACAATTCAAGAACGGTTTTTGGCTTTCATGAATTGTACGAAAAAACTGGTCAGAAAATCGCTGATCTAATTTGCCATACTCTATGTAAACATGAAATCCCATTAAAAGATTGTTGCGCACAAGGGTACGATAACGGCGCCAATATGAAAGGAGCTTACAACATTCACGACAAAAACTCGAATGCTGATTAATCGCCTTGTGCAACCCACAGTCTCAATTTATGCGGTGCTGATGCTGCAGAATGTTGTACGGCTGCAATTACTTTCTTCGGAGTTGTACAAAAATGTTTTACTATTTTCAGCAGCACTCCACCACGATGGGACATCCTCAAAAAAATGTACCGAGTTCTCTTCATACTCTTTCAGCCAAAAGCCAAATTTTTTGTTTTCAGCTCTTAGTCCAAAAATCATTTAATTGATGTTGCAAAATTTTTTTTTATGTAATCCATCAATAAAGATTCATGAATGAGACGTCTTTAATTCAAATTAATCAATTGTATTAGTGGATTTTTTATAGGGGCCCGTAAATTGTTTAGTCCCGGGCCCGGATTTTCCCTCTACGGACCTGCATATAACTGTTAAAAAAAGGCAAATTTATTGGAAGCCATTAGAGGATGATAATCAATTGGGCTACAGTGGCAGTCCGATAATAGGCACACAACGACATTAAGTAATATTAAATTGAACTTTTTATTTATTTTGAGATCCTTTTTTTTCTAACTTGAGTAAATTTTGAGGTATATTGATGAAATTTGGTGTGTAGGTTCCCGGGCGCTCATATCAGATCGCTATTTAAAATGAACGAAATCGGACTACAACCACGCCCACTTTTTCGATATCGAAAATTTCGAAAAACAGAAATAGTGCGATAATTCATTACCAAAGACTGATAAAGTGATGAAACCTGGTAGGTGCGTTAACCTTATGCCGCAAAATAGAAAATTAGTAAAATTTTGGACAATGGGCGAGGCACCGCCAACTTTTAAAAGAAGGTAATTTAAAAGTTTTGCAAGCTATAACTTGGCAGTCGTTGAAGATATCGTGATGAAATTTGGCAGGAACGTTGCTCCTATTACTATATGTGTGCTAAATAAAAATTAGTAAAATCGGATGACGAACACGCCCACTTAAAAAAATTTTTTTTTAAGTAAAATTTTAACAAAAAATTTAATATCTTTACAGTATATAAGTAAAGTATGTCAACATTCAACCCCAGTAATGATATGGTGCAACAAAATTCAAAAATAAAAGAAAATTTGAAAATGGGCGTGGCTCCGCCCTTTTTCATTTAATTCGTCTAGAATACTTTTAATGCCATAAGTCGAACAAAAATTTACCAATCCTTGTGAAATTTGGTAGGGGCATCGATTCTATGACGATAACCGTCTTCTGTGAAAATGGGCAAAATCGGTTGAAGCCACGCCCAGTTTTTATACACAGTCGACCGTCTGTGAAATCCCACTATGACACGCCCACTTTTTCGATATCGAAAATTACGAAAAATGAAAAAAATGTCATAATTCTATACCAAATATGAAAAAAGAGATGAAATATGGTAATTGTATTGGTTTATTGACTCAAAATATAACTTTAGAAAAAACTTTTGTAAAATGGGTGTGACACCTACCATATTAAGTAGAAGAAAATGAAAAAGTTCTGCAGGGCGAAATCAAAAACCCTTGGAATCTTGGCAGGAATACTGTTCGTGGTATTACATATATAAATAAATTAGCGGTACGTGACAGATGATTTTCTGGGTCACCCTGGTCCACATTTTGGTCGATATCTCGAAAACGCCTACGCATATACAACTAATGGCCACTCCCTTTTAAAACCCTCATTAACACCATTATTTTTATACCCATATCATACAAACACATTCTAGAGTCACCCTGGTCCACCCTTATGGCGATATCTCGAAAAGGCGTCCACCTATAGAACTAAGGTCCACTGCGTTTTAAATAATCATTAACACCTTTGATTTGATAACCATATCGTACAAACACATTCTAGAGTCACCCCTGGTCCACCTTTATGGCGATATCCCGAAATGACGTCCACCTATAGAACTATGGCCCAGTCCCTTTTAAAATACTCTTTAATACCTTCCATTTGAAATCCATGTCATACAAACACATTTCAGGGTTACCCTAGGTTCATTTTGTGAACTGGTGATTTTCCCTTATTTTGTCTCCAAAGCTCTCAGCTGATTATGTAATGTTCGGTTACACCCGAACTTAGCCTTCCTTACTTATTTTATTTCTTTTCACTTAATTTTTGATTTAAAGTTCTTGCGTCAATTTTTTTGTTAATAAATGAACAGCTTTCTTTAAGCTTCCTAAGGGTTCTTAGTTAAATAAAAGTAAGAAATTTATTACGTTTAAGTCGAAATCCAGACTCTTGTCTTTATTGGTTCCATGAGTTGAGTGAGGGACAGGGGACCGCTTCGGATAGAGAAGTGTCAGGCTAAGGGGACGTTGCTAAAGTTTCGGAGTCAGTGCAACGCCCAGGCTACGTCAAGGTACATATTACGCAGAAGGGGAGGGATGCCTCCACCTGACACGGACAGACCCTTTATTTCTGCTTTCTCATATTAACATATATTTCAGTTTGTATAACTGTAGGTAAGGCTGGTGAGCAAAAAACTCACCCCACCCGACGAGCTAGCAGGGGCTTGCCAGCCAGCCACATGCTACCTTCGCCTTACCCCAACAGTCAGCTATACAACATAACGCAATCTCAGAAATTGGAACAATTTCTATTACTTGCTGGAGCTGACTACGTGTGAGCTATTCCGGACGACCATATCTGAACTTTAATTGTTCAATAATTCAAAAAACATTGTTCGGATGATTAAGCACCGACTTAACAGTTTCACGAGCAGTACCCTTCAAACACTTTTACAAAATTTGATTGTTGTCAAAGTTACTATAGGCATAGGCTGCCGTATATTCATTAAAGGCTGTATAAAACACAGGCCGGTCCTCTGGCCGACCACTCAACTCGGGAATTTCTTTCTTGACATAAACGTATTCTGGTGTGGTTATTGACAAAAATTTTCTATTTTTATGGAAAGCTCTGTACAAATTATTTGTTGCCGAAGCCGTTCCGCAAATAACGGGCTGATTCGTGCAGCAAACGATAGTACTGTGTTAAGCGGGGACTCCTATGTGTTGGCTTGGATGAGCAAATGTAACGCTATTCCAAATAATAAGTAATATAATCGGTATGGCTGTGGTTATTTATGTTGGACTGGTTTATTTTGCTGCGTCCTGCGACACTTTGCTTGCAACAAAAGGTGCAAGTGAGCTACTTTTTCATGTCAGATGGCGCCAGTGTCGCGCAATCTACCGTTCTCCATAAAAATAGGTGCAATTTCTTCTCATAATATTAACGTAAACATCTTTCGTGCCGAAGGCTTATTAGGAGTCGCTACTGCCTACTATGATAAAATCTTAAGTCCTAACGTCTAACCAACTGACGTAATGTTCGGCCCTTTCAAATCATTGAACGCCTAAACAGGCACATGTAGCGCTGATGGTCCAACCTCTTCAAGTTCTGGAGTGACCACATCGTTGCACACGAAAGCTAAGGACATCATCTTATCAACTTCCCGTATGGACTACGATGTTTGCGTAATCGTTGAAACCTGGCTCATCCCCCGATTTCTTCGATGAAGGGTTTTTTGATGCTAAGTTATTTGTTACATTCCGAAAGGATCGAGATCATGCTAGAACTGGTCAGAGGAAGGGTGGTAGCGTTCTAATTGAAGTAAGAAGATGGCTATACTCTTCAGTATTTCAGCTACTTCATCAGGACTCTTCAATAGATCAGCTCTGTGTCTGCATATCAAGCTCGTCTGGATCTACTTTTATTTTCTGCTCTTATATACATCCTGGTAGCTGTGAAAGCTTGTATAATTCTCACATCGACAACATTGTGAACCTTTGTGAAACTATTATCGACGCTCATTTTTGTATTCTTGGTGATTACAATACGCCGAATATCATATGGGTAAATTTGCAGAATAGGAGCATTTTAACACCCACCAACGTTATGCGTGCATCGGATATAAATTTTATAGATAGTTTTCTAAACAGTCCCCTCACTAGGGTAGGCACCTTGTCGTTGGTGTGAGGGCTTAGCCGAATTCCATAGCGCCCGAATATGAGACGGAGCTGTTTAGGAGTGACATCTACGCCGTTTCGCCTCATAGGAGGGCGGCGGGATGTCGGTGACCAAGAACTGCCAACCCCCTAATCCAGGGTGTTATGCGGACCGTGCCTATTGGACGATTTGCAGCCAGGGGATTAATTCGGCTGTATTCGAACGGAGCCTTCCCGATACCGGGCCACCTCGGGAAGTATTTATGGCCTTACCACAGTAAGAGGCGCTACTGTGGCGGACGGGTCTTTCCCCGTATATAATACTGGACCGCTGAGACCACCTTGTCGGGCAGGTGGTCGTACGACCAAGATGAATGACTCATTACCTGATTGTAATAAGGACGACGTAAAGAGGAGGACTGAGTCGCAATCCAAGGACGACAAATACGAATTAAGCGATGCGTCGGACTCGGGGAGCGAGAGTAGTGCTGATTCAATGAACTCAGTGTTGGAGAAACACACAAATGAAAACGGAGAAGAAGAGTGGAGAAGGGTACGGAGCAGAGGAAGTAAAAGAGCTCTCTCGCAGTACCGCGCAGCACTAAGAATTGTGCAACGCTTGGGAGCAGTGGTCGACCCAACAGAAGTGGAGATGGGCGGTTTGAATGGGCCCATGAAGCGGTGGAAATAGGTCGAAGGCAGTTCAAAAGGTTTGCTGCGAGAAACCCTCGGTTCTGCAACCGGAACGAGGAGGAAGAAGCGTCGAATGGCAGAATGAAGAGGCAACGTTCGGCGGAAGGCTACAAGCCTACTTTCAAGAGGCAGAAGGGACGCAGTCCTAGAACCGCGAGACAGGGCAGTCGCATAGACAAGACAAGAAGGCCCAAAGCTGCAAGACAGATGAGCTCCAATAGCGAGGTAGCAACTACCTCGAAAGCTGCGAGTCAGAGGGAAGTTCCAATTACGGAAGTACGAGATAAGCCAAAGGGAGATAACACTAAGACTCCGGCTTTCTCGGAGGTGCTAAAGGGAGTTAACGCTAAGACTGCGGCTTTCTCGGAGATGCCAAAGGGAGATAACACTAAGACTCCGGCTTTTCCCGAGAAGATGAGTGATGTGGCAAAGCAGTCACTGACTGTGTGCTGGTTGATCGTAGAAGTCCTTTCGGACAAATGACTACTGAAAGGTGGAGATCTGTGGAAAGGGAGCTTATTAGCTTAATGCTTAAGATGATGCGGGAACAACCAAGCAAACCCCTTCCAACCTTTGATTTGGGGGATGGTGCCATGGTGTGAAGATGATAGCGTGCGACAAAATCGCGAGCTTGCGGTGGCTGGAGGAAGTGGTTCCAAACCTCCAAAGGCAAGGCACGAACGCGCGATTTGAGGTGGTGGATAAAGCGCAAATCCCGCAAAAACCAAAAGTTAAGGTATGGTTACCATGCGTGATGAAGTCGGAGGATACACTGCGACTTCTGCAGAATGAGAATCCGAACATACCGACACAGGATTGGAAGGTACTTACTGTATCTCGGCCTACCGAGGATGGTCAGTTCTACATCTTCCAAATCAACAAGCAAGAGGAAGATATTTTGTACACGCAGCTTGGCAAAATGTCCTTTGGCACTGGCAAAATTTACATGCGACTCAGGAAAAGAAGTCTCGAGGATAAAAACCCTAACACGCTAAAGGTGGGCGAAGTCGAAAAGGACCTCAAAGGCCTAAGGGAAAAAATACAGGTGGAGGTCCCCGACGTCACCGCGAAGGTGTTAGAAGAGGACCAATCGACAAATGGTGCTGTGACTGGCACAGAGGAACACCCGGCACAACAGTCACGAGAGGCTGAAGGGGGCCTCGAATAATCTAAACCAAAAGGGAAAGGGGAGGACGACGACGTCAAGACGAAGGTGCTGGAGGGGGACAAACAGCCCAATGGTGCTGCGAGTCCTACAGATAAACCTCCAACACAGTAAAGTGGCGTCGAGCGAACTCCTCCTAACCCTTGAGGAGGGTTCGTTTGACGTAGCGCTGACCCAGGAGCTGTGGCTCTCATCGGGAGGAAAGGCTTCTGGACTTAGCGCGCGTGGGTTTGGCGTTTTCTACGCGCAAACGGAAGGACGGGTGCGAGCTGTAGTAATGGTAAGGAAACAGACATCCTCAAAAAAAATGTACCGAGTTCTCTTCATACTCTTTCAGCTAAAAGCCAAATTTTTTGTTTTCAGCTCTTAGTCCAAAAATTATTTAATTGATGTTGCAAAATTTTTTTTATGTAATCCATCAATAAAGATTCATGAATGAGACGTCTTTAATTCAAACTAATCAATTGTATTAGTGGATTTTTTATAGGTGCCCGTAAATTGTTTAGTCCCGGGCCCGGATTTTCCCTCTACGGACCTGCATATAACTGTTAAAAAAAGGCAAACTTATTGGAAGCCATTAGAGGATGATAATCAATTGGGCTACAGTGGCAGTCCGATAATAGGCACACAACGACATTAAGTAATATTAAATTGAACTTTTTATTTATTTTGAGATCCTTTTTTTTCTAACTTGAGTAAATTTTGAGGTATCTTGATGAAATTTGGTGTGTAGGTTCCCGGGCGCTCATATCAGATCGCTATTTAAAATGAACGAAATCGGACTACAACCACGCCCACTTTTTCGATATCGAAAATTTCGGAAAACATAAATAGTGCGATAATTCATTACCAAAGACTGATAAAGTGATGAAACCTGGTAGGTGCGTTAACCTTATGCCGCAAAATAGAAAATTAGTAAAATTTTGGACAATGGGCAAGGCACCGCCAACTTTTAAAAGAAAGTAATTTAAAAGTTTTGCAAGCTATAACTTGGCAGTCGTTGAAGATATCGTGATGAAATTTGGCAGGAACGTTACTCCCATTACTATATGTGTGCTAAATAAAAATTAGTAAAATCGGATGACGAACACGCCCACTTAAAAAAAAATTTTTTTTTTAAATAAAATTTTAACAAAAAATTTAATATCTTTACAGTATATAAGTAAAGTATGTCAACATTCAACCCCAGTAATGATATGGTGCAACAAAATTCAAAAATAAAAGAAAATTTCAAAATGGGCGTGGCTCCGCCCTTTTTCATTTAATTCGTCTAGAATACTTTTAATGCCATAAGTCGAACAAAAATTTACCAATCCTTGTGAAATTTGGTAGGGGCATCGATTCTATGACGATAACCGTCTTCTGTGAAAATGGGCAAAATCGGTTAAAGCCACGCCCAGTTTTTATACACAGTCGACCGTCTGTGAAATCCCACTATGACACGCCCACTTTTTCCATATCGAAAATTACGAAAAATGAAAAAAATATCATAATTCTATACCAAATATGAAAAAAGAGATGAAATATGGTAATTGTATTGGTTTATTGACTCAAAATATAACTTTAGAAAAAACTTTTGTAAAATGGGTGTGACACCTACCATATTAAGTAGAAGAAAATGAAAAAGTTTTGCAGGGCGAAATCAAAAACCCTTGGAATCTTGGCAGGAATACTGTTCGTGGTATTACATATATAAATAAATAAGCGGTACGTGACAGATGATGTTCTGGGTCACCCTGGTCCACATTTTGGTCGATATCTCGAAAACGCCTACGCATATACAACTAATGGCCACTCCCTTTTAAAACCCTCATTAATACCATTATTTTTATACCCATATCATACAAACACATTCTAGAGTCACCCTGGTCCACCCTTATGGCGATATCTCGAAAAGGCGTCCACCTATAGAAGTAAGGTCCACTGCGTTTTAAATAATCATTAACACCTTTGATTTGATACCCATATCGTACAAACACATTCTAGAGTCACCCCTGGTCCACCTTTATGGCGATATCCCGAAATGACGTCCACCTATAGAACTATGGCCCACTCCCTTTTAAAATACTCTTTAATACCTTCCATTTGAAATCCATGTCATACAAACACATTCCAGGGTTACCCTAGGTTCATTTTGTGAACTGGTGATTTTCCCTTATTTTGTCTCCAAAGCTCTCAGCTGATTATGTAATGTTCGGTTACACCCGAACTTAGCCTTCCTTACTTATTTTATTTCTTTTCACTTAATTTTTGATTTAAAGTTCTTGCGTCAATTTTTTTGTTAATAAATGAACAGCTTTCTTTAAGCTTCCTAAGGGTTCTCAGTTAAATAAAAGTAAGAAATTTATTACGTTTAAGTCGAAATCCAGACTCTTGTCTTTATTGGTTCCATGAGTTGAGTCTATTACAATATGATGGTCAATAAACACTCAATTGGAGTGTGGGTGTTGCACGGGAGCAAAAGAGGGGACGTGGAAGGGAGACACCGATGACCGACCAGGTAGGCTAGGGACAGGGGACCGCTTCGGATAGAGAAATGTCAGGCTAAGGGGACGTCGCTAAAGTTTCGGAGTCAGTGCAACGCCCAGGCTACGTCAAGGTACATATTACGCAGAAGGGGAGGGATGCCTCCACATGACAAGGACAGACCTTTTATTTCTGCTTTCTCATATTAACATATATTTCAGTTTGTATAACTGTAGGTAAGGCTGGTGAGCAAAAAACTCACCCCACCCGACGAGCTAGCAGGGGCTTGCCAGCCAGCCACATGCCACCTTCGCCTTACCCCAACAGTCAGCTATACAACATAACGCAATCTCAGAAATTGGAAAAATTTCTATTACTTGCTGGAGCTGACTACGTGTGAGCTATTCCGGATGACCATATCTGAACTTTAATTGTTCAATAATTCAAAAAACATTGTTCGGGTGATTAAGCACCGACTTAACAGTTTCACGAGCAGTACCCTTCAAACACTTTTACAAAATTTGATTGTTGTCAGAGTTACTATAGGCATAGGCTGCCGTAGATTCATTAAAGGCTGTATAAAACACAGGCCGGTCCTCTGGCCGACCACTCAACTCGGGAATTTCTTTCTTGACATAAACGTATTCTGGTGTGGTTATTGACAAAAATTTTCTATTTTTATGGAAAGCTCTGTACAAGTTATTTGTAGCCGAAGCCGTTCCGCAAATAACGGGCTGATTCGTGCAGCAAACGATAGTACTGTGTTAAGCGGGGACTCCTATGTGTTGGCTTGGATGAGCAAATGTAACGCTATTCCAAATAATAAGTAATATAATCGGTATGTCTGTGGTTATTTATGTTGGATTGGTTTATTTTGCTGCGTCCTGCGACACTTTGCTTGCAACAAAAGGTGCAAGTGGGCTACTTTTTCACGTCAGATGGCGCCAGTGTCACCCAATCTACCGTTCTCCATAAAAATATGTGCAATCTTCTCATAATATTACCGTAAGCATCTTTCGTGCCGAAGGCTTATTAGGAAGCTTGTTCGGAGTCGCTACTGCCAACTACGATAAATTCTTAAGTCCTAACGTCTAACCAACTGACGTAATGTTCGGCCCTTTCAAATCATTGAATGCCAAAACAGGGACATATAGCGCTAGCACTTTTATTAGCGGTGATGGTCCAACCTCTTCAAGATCTGGAGTGACCACATCTTTGAAATTGGATTATGAAATATAGGCGGCATGCGCAAGAAAACTAAGGACATCATCTTATCAACTTCCCGTATGGGCTACGATATTTTCGTCATCGTTGAAACCTGGCTCAACCCCCGATTTCTTCGATGAAGGGTTTTTTGATGCTAAGTTATTTGTTACATACCGAAAGGATCGAGATCACGCTAGAACAGGTCAGAGGAAGGGTGGTGTCGTTTTAATTGCAGTAAGAAGGTGGCTACACTCGTCAGTATTTCAGCTACTTCTTCAAGACTTTTTTATGGATCAGCTGTGTGTCTGCATATCAAGCTCGTCTGGATCTACTTTTATTTGCTGCTCTTATATACATCCTGCTAGCCGTGAAGGCTTGTATAATTCTCACATCGGCAACATTGTGAACCTTTGTGAAACTATTGTCGACGCTCATTTTTGTATTCTTGGTGATTACAATATGCCGAATATCATATGGGTAGATTTGCAGAATAGGAGCATTTTAACACCCATCAATGTTATGCGTGCATCGGATATAAATTTTATAGATAGTTTTATAAACTGTCACCTAATACAAATTGATACTTTATTTAACAATCTTTCTAGGCTGCTTGATCTCATTTTTGTTGACGAGAACTTAATATTTAATCTGTTTGAGAGCACTCTTACTTTATGTGCGTCCGATAAGCATCATGTTCCGCTTGCTTTTTTTTAAAATGCTTTGAGGCGTTTCCTGCAGCTACTAATGTGGACAATTAATTTGCGGCATACTAACTTTGAGCAGTTTAAGAATACTCTGTTCGAGATATCCTGAGAAAATTTATTTTCTTCTTAAATGTCAGTGCTTGTGTGTCCCAAAGCTACAACTAGCTTGGTACAACAAAACTCTAAAGGGCCCCAAAAATATGTAAACGTAATAAATATAACGAGCGGGACCCGTGCGCATCTTGCGCAACCAATATAAAAATCCAATTGCAAAATTTAACACTTCCAAACCGTGCAAAAGTTATTTGTGAAAACAGGCGATTTCAATGCCAGCTTAATACGGATTTCGTATCACCGAATTTTCATCTTCATTTTTCATTTCATTTCAACACTTAAAGAAAAGTTATATAATAAATTTAAATCCACTTCCCATAATTTTTTTCAAAAAATTAATAAAGTAAAAAAATAAAAATGTAAGGCGCGATAACCTCCGAAGAGATCTAAGGCCGAGCTTCTTTCCCAATTTGCGTCGTGTTCCGCTTGATTTTTCCTACAAATTGGCCGGAAGGGACCTACATGTTTTATGCCGACTCCGAACGGCATCTGCAAGGAGGCAGATGAGTTTTCACTGAGAGCTTTTCATGGCAGGAATACACTCGGAGCGCTTGTCAGACACTGCCGAGGGGCGACCCCGCTTACAAAATTGTCTTCTAATTGAAAACCTTATTTCTAAAAATTTGATGTTGCTTGGCCTGGGGTGTGAACCCAGGGCATACGGTGGAGCACGCTACCATCACACCGCGGTGGCCGCCAATTAATAAAGTACAATGAATTTAAATAAAATGTCCCAAGTCGAACATATTTTCAAACTGTCCTCCGAAGTTGTTAAAAAAGCTAGTTACACGAAAAAGGTGCCGAATTCTATACTCCGATTGCCTGAAAGAATAAGCGAAATCAGTGATGCAAAATCTTGTAGTAGGTTCCAGTGGTTTAAATTCTCCTTTGAAATGATTCTCAGCTCATACTTAAGTTGCATATACATTAGCGTGGGTCGATTTGTATGGACGAAAGTTAATCGATTCGCGCCATCGATTTTTCGATAGGATTTTGGCTCAGGAAAAAAAGTTCCACTTCGCATGCCCAAAAAGATAATTTTCAAGCGTGCGAAATTTCATTTTTAAACGGTTTTATATAGCTTGAGTTGACAGGCCGCATGACCGCATGCACGGCTGCACGGCCGTTGGGAACGAATCTTGTAATTGAAATTTAAGTAACTTTCCGATAAGCTACAAGCATGAAACTTGGAATATAGTTCAGAACCCGATGACAATGCAATAATAAGAAAAAAGTCGCCGCTAGATGGAGCATGGATCGAGATATTCGCAAAAATCGTATTTGTGAACCGATTTGGCTCATATTTGGAACACTTAATACATACAAGAATAGAAATCGACCTGTGAAAGAAAATCGCCGCTAGGTGGCACATGGATCGATATATTCGCAAAAATCGTATTTGTGGACCGATTTAGCTCATATTTGGAACACTTAATACATACAAGAATACAAATCGACCTGTGAAAGAAAATCGCCGCTAGGTGGCGCACGGATCGAGATATTCGCAAAAATCGTATTTGTGGCCCGATTTGGCTCATATTTGGAACACTTAATACATACAAGAATTGAAAGCGACCTATCAAAAAAATCGCCGCTAGGTGGCGGAAGGATCGAGATATTCACAAAAATCATATTTGTGGTGCGATTTTGCCCATATTTGGAACACATAATACATAGATACATGAATAGAAAGCGACCTATGATGCCCGATTTGGCTCATATTTGGAACAAATATTGCATACAGTCGGGTAGAAGTGACATCAAAATATTTTGGAGTTGGAGGAGGGACAAGCATACGTGGCGCAGAGTCGAGTAAAGTCTTTGGAAGGATTATGTATTGAGGACTTAGGTTGTAACAAATTGTCAGGAAAGAGTCCTTGTAATAATGAGTCACTAAATAAACTAAATAGAATGAGAAATAATAGGCAATTAAATAATGACTAAACACTTGAAAATAAAATAATTAAACAAAATTTTTTAAGTTAAACGGTTTTATTGAAAACAATACTTACATGAAGTAATAATAATACGAAAAGCTAGAAAATAATTATAGGTCCTAGGTACTAGTCATCACACTCCTTATCAATCTATTGCGTTGATCAGACAATTAAATAAAAGTGTTGGACGCGTCATATTTCTACTGATAGTTATAAGTAAAACTAACTGAACCTTAATCAGTCACATTTTTAGAAATTTCACGCGCCCAACGCTTTTATTTAATTATTTTTTTTATTATTTTATTTTGACTTGTTTCGACTTTGATTTTTAAGGCTTCTTCATGACCTACTAAAAAAAATATTCATATGTATACCCTGTCCGACCGAAAAATGTCCGCTTAAAATGTTGGCGATAACAGTTTAAAAAAAAAAAAAAATATTTAAAACAAAATTATTTTTTTTTTCCAAAAAACTGTTATCGACACCGTTTTTAGCGGACATTTTAAAAAAAAAATAATTTTTTTTTTCCAAAAAACTGTTATCGACAACATTATTAGAGGACATTTTTGGGTCGGACAGGGTATACATGAAAATTTTACAATCAAATGAAAATTTCTTTAGTAGGACATGAAAAAACCCTTAAAAATCAGTCGAAAAAAAGTAAAAAAAAAAAATGAAATTTCGCAGGCTCGAAAATTATTTGTTTGGGTATGCGTAGTATAACTTTTTTTCCTGAGCCCAAATCCTATCGAAAAATCGATGGCGCGATATCGGTTAATAAATCGGCCCATTCTAATATACATATCTTCAACACGTATGAGAAGTGTTTGAAAAATCACTTAATTACATTCAAATATCTGTTGTTTATTTGCGAAACTATAAAATAGCGTCTGAAACGTTAATTTTGATTTTCACACTTCATCATTCAACACCCAAGTCTCCCAATTTGACATTTCCTAAAGTTGGCGGCCCTATCCCAACTAGTCCCTTGGAGTGAATCACATTGATTCTAGCCTATCAACCAAGCTTAAATATCACCTACACGTTACGGATCCTGGTACATATGTGAATAGGTAGTCACATATATTTACCAGGTGAGGCTTTGTCCTTCGCAAGAACACTCAAAGTGGTGAAGCAATATCTTTCTCAAGACAGTCGAACAAATTACCGTGTGTTCTACTACCCTAACGTAGGGGATAGGTTGGGTTTTTTTTCCTTTGTCTCTACACGCTAACCGCGCTTCGAGGACTGTATTATTTTAAATTTGTGATTACAATCTTATGTTACTGTATGATAACTTTTTACAATATTGGTATGTATGTATCCTGATTAGTTATAAATAGTATTAAAATAATACTGCTTGCGAATGGATACAAGCAAAAATATATTACAATTTATAATTTAATAGCAAGCATTGAAAATTTATCAAATAACAATCTATGCGTTAAAAGTTTCTAGAGAAATAATAATAGTATAAACGAATTTATTAAGTGATTTTATAGTTGCTTGTGTCTAACAACTTCCATAATGTTGAATGGTCGTACGCCGAGCTCTTCACATAGTACTGTATGAGGTCTTCGGGCTCTTTCATACGCTGGACAGCCAATCAAAAGATGGTTGATTGTTTGTGATGTTGTCGAGTCACATGTACATGTATCTTCTTCCATGATTTTAAAAAGTTTTAAATACGCCTTGCAATAGCTGTGACCTGTTAGGATTTGAGTAATTTCGAAAGATATACCCAGCATTTGACTATAACTTTCCGCTTCCGCAGGAGATTGAAAGAATAATTTAGTGCTGCTTCCGGTTGGTTCGTTCATAAACTCACTATCCCACTTTTCATAGGTTAGGATAGGTTAGGTTGGGTTAGGTTGCGAGGGCTGAGCTGAACACTATGGTAACAGCTCACTACTTAGGGACGTAGGGGATAGTATAACTTCTCTGAAAATTGAAGGCGGTCATCCATAATGAGCTCTTATATCATAAGGCCCGAAACGAAGACTATTGAGGTCAATGTATCGAACGCAAACGTCTGCAAATTTTGGTCAACATTTTTAAACTTTTATCCACGATCCTAGTAAAGTTTAAAATATATATATGCGCCAAGGATTATACGATTTTCACCCATGCGTTACGCAATGATATCCACTTAAGACTGCTTATGATTTCGAGGGTGGCATACTTGACCGATTAGTTACTCCCTAACGTTTCAAGGATTTTTTTTTTGTGTAACTCGGAAGCATAGCGTGACAAAAAATCCGTCAGAAGGTCTTCGGAGCTATACCTAGAGCTTCTAGGAAAGTGACGTCGACGAAGATATGAGTTCGAAGTCGCAGTCCTATGGCTTCTGTGCTGGTATATGGCATAAGGACCAGGATGCGTGGTAGCGGCTGATGGTCGGGATTGCTACTGCTCGCACGTCGGGAATTTTAGCTCTTAAAAACAGCCGAAAAAACTGAAAGCGCCCTTTGGCGCGATCAACAATAAGCCAGAATTGATGATAATCGTTAAAACTGTGCCAAGAGAGTCATGACTATTAATAGATAATTGATAGCAACCGCAAGTCGCGTTTGTGCGCGACCAGCATGTAGCCACAAATGATTTAAAGAAATCGTGGCGACGACGGCTATTAGAGTTAGCCCAGAATATCTCCTTCGGTGAAACTACGCTACAAAAGTGTGACCATTTTAAGTACCTATGTCTCCCTCTCTTCGCAAGGAGCTACTCCCGAAATTTTTTGAACGATTCACGAGATTTTGAGGCGAAACCGCGTATCTTTTCGAAATGGCCGAAACGTCGACTTCCTTAAATACATATAAAGAAAACCTTTCCAAATAATATCTTTTTTAAATTTTCGCTTTACAAGACTCCCAGATACTCATCCGCAAGTTAATGATATTGTTCCAGATCGTCAAAGACGTCAGCAGTATGTTTCCATATTCATTAGTTGTGGACAATGTGATACTCTGAAGTCCAGCCATTCAATTCAGAGGTTTACGCCGATCACTTTGTCGGCGCGCGGGCCACGCCGCCGCCGCCGGTATATAATAGAGCATATGCCGCCGCCGCCGCTGCCGCCGATTAAGTGACCGGCGGAAACCTCTAGTAGGTATGCCTGTCGTAAGAGGCGCTTACCAAATAGATTCAAGGGGTTGTGTAGCGCAGCCCCTTCAGCGCAATATATAGCTTCTCCAAACCCAATTGTCAACCTCACCTATCCGTGGGGAATCCTGTTTCATTAACAGCCTAGGCTATGGCGACCCCGAGCTCCTCATGGATCTAGAAGGTCGCATGTGGTCATAACATAGTTTAGGAGGTTTAAGCAATAAACACATAAGTATCTAATTTCATAATGTCTCTGGTATGCGAACTAAATCTAATTCGCTCTTTAATATGAGTTCGCATACCGACTACGAGAATTAGTTCTTATCGAAACCTGGCTCAACCCTAAATTCCTGGATGGCGAGTTCTTTGATTCGGAACTATATCACGTATATCGTAGGGATCAAGACTCTTCCAAAAAAGGGCATCTCCTGAGGTGGTGGAGTTTTAATGGCTATTCGAGGTCGATTTAAATCATCGCTTGTGGAGCTAAGTGGCAATGACTCACTATTGGATCAACTGTGTGTCTTAATTCAAGGCACTTCTAAAATTTTCTAGTGAGGACTTCCTCTACAAATCACATGTAACAGAAACTTTAGCGTACTAGGGGATTTTAATCTGCCTACTAACATTGAGTGGTCCTATGTGGACAATAGCATTTATTTGGTTCCCAAAAATGTTAATTATACTTCTGAGATGTACCTTATTGACAAGTTATGAAGTTTTAATCTTTCCCAGATAAATAGCTTCTCCAATCAGTTATCAGAACCCTTGATCTTGTCTTCATTAGCGATAATATCAATTGTAATATAACTGAGTGTTTTCACCCGCTGTCATCCTCCGGTATACATCACATCCCGCTCGTTGTGAATATTGAATTTTATTCATTTAAAAGTATACAAACATGTAATGATGCTCCTAGCTTCTCATTCAGGCGTGCAAATTTTTATTTGATATGTCAGGAAGTCTCATCCACTGACTGGGAAGCTCTTTTTCTGGCAAACGATCTTACTAATTGTTTCAATCTTTTTAAAGATACTGTCAATCAAATTTGTTCTAATAATAAATAAAAAACACTGTTGCAAAATTCAGTGGTATACTAAAAAATTAAAGCGGCTGAAGAATTTGAGAAATAAATACTTCAAGAAATTTAAGTCTACCAAGTCCTTGGTATATAAATCTAAATTCCTGCAATTTTCAAGAAATCTAAAGTGCTAAGTAAGAGGCTCCACAGAAATTTTGTACCAAACTTTGAACTGGATATTAAAGAAAATCCCAAGGCGCTTTGAAATTACGTAAAATCAAAAAAGCTTTGCTCGAGTATCCCGTCATCAGTTTACTACGATACTGAGCATGCCTCTTCACCTGCTGAGGCAGCTTAATCTCTTTGCAGATATTTTCCGCTCAAATTTTGTCACGCATTCAGATGTCCCGCAGGTTTTCCCTATATGACTGACTCTCCTATCAACTCGGAGCATTGCATCTTTCCACTGATGATGTTGTGAATGGAATTCAAAAATTGAAGCCATTTACATATACTGATATTGACGGGTTATCGTCTTATCTATTGAAAAATTGCTTGGCTCTAGCGTTCCCCTCGTTATAATTTTCATTGATGATTGGAAGGTAACCTATATTACCCCAACTTTCAAGAACGGCAATAAAAATAACGTCGCCAGTTATAGACCCATTGCAAAGTTGTCAACGGTATCAAAATTATTTGAGTATATCGTTAAACAGAAAATGTATTTTTCCGTTAGGCGTCTAATCAATGAAGATCAGCACGGCTTTATGTCCGGTAGGTCCACTGTGACTAATCTTTCAATTTTCTCCGATTTCTGCGTATCCGCTTTCAACAGCCGTCTTCAAGTTGATGTTATATACATGGATTTTTCAAAAGCGTTTGATAAGGTTATTCACTCAATATTGATCTCTAAGCTAGCCTGTCTGGGTTTTCACCCAATATTCTTATCTTGGTTAATATCATACCTTAGTCAAAGGAGCTGTGTGGTTGCGATTGACAACACTTTAACTAACTTTCTCCTATACGCTAACGACTTAAAGATTTTCAATACCATATCAAACTCTTCTGATGCGAAATTGGTTCAGTCAGACTGGGACAATGTTGCAGCATGGTGTAGAACAAATAACCTACCGCTGAATGTCAAGAAATGTTTTCATGTAACCTTCGCTAAATCGCGTAGCCACATTTTCACCTAATATTCCATTCATGGTGCTCGTCTCTCAACTCTTAGAAAGATTAACGATTTAGGGGAAGTTTTCGATTCAAAACTCTCATTTACGACTCATTTAAATACTACTATTGCTAATTCATATTCAGTCTTGGCTTTCATTCGGCGTTGTAATTCAGATTTCACTGATCCTTATGCTCTTAAATTACTGTTTACGTCGCTCGTTCGTTCTAAGCTGGAATATAATTGTTTAATTTGGCGACCGTATCATGAGTGCCATATTATGAGGCTCGAACGGATGCAAAGAACTTTTCTTCGCTTTGCGTTGCGGTCGCTGAAATTTTCTGAACCGATTCCCTCATATGACGCTAGATGTGCACTCAAAAACCTTCAGTCACTTCAATGCAGAAGAACTATCTTTTCTCTAACTTTTGTTTTTGACATTATTGGTGATGCGATTGATGCTCCATATCCACTTGAGAGCATCCGCTTCCATGTCCCTAACAGGACTCTTCGTAGTAGAGATATCTTTTATACGGATTTTGCGAGGACATTCTTTTTCTCTAATGCATATTTAAGGCAATGACAGAATTTAATAAGTAGTATCTCAAGTTTTCAGCCATTGATTTCTCTTTGCCAAAACCGATCTTAAAAACGCTTTTAACCGATATATTTTCATAGTGAGTTAAGGTTTTGGTATACTTGTTATCTATGTAGTCTGTAAATTTATTGTTACTAGAACATTTAATGCTTTAATCAATTTATTAGTTAACGAAATCATTATAAGTCTACAATTGTTATCTAGTCTGTAGGTTTGTCATACCATAGACTGAACTAAATAAATAAATAAAAAACAAATCCTTCCCGAGATGGTCGGGCTTGGTACCCGAACGTACTGGATCTTCATCCGGCAAAGGACCATCAACATCTATAACACTCCCCAATACCTTCGGGGAGTGTCCTTATCGCTACAACAACAACAACAACATCTTTCTCAATCACCAAACTCGATGTAAGCAGTGTCATATTCACACTAAAGCCGTCGCTGAAATGCTACAGTGATGGTGTCTGTGCTTTTGTTCTGAAGCATTGCAGCTTATCTTTAGGTGTCCCTCTTTGTTATATATTAAATCTTCGGGTATCTTTATTGATAGATGGAAGTCAGGTTCGGTAACTCCAATTTTTTTAGCCAGAAACAAAAATGAGGTCCCAAATTATAGGCGTATTGCAGAGCTTACTACTTGTTCAAAACTTTTCGAAAACAAGGAGAAACCGTCTTTTATCGTTAAGAGCATCGTTGGACCCAATGAACATGGTTTTGTTGCTGGACGCTCTACTGTTACTAACTTGGCCTCTTTTGATTTTTGTATCTCCGAATTCAAGGCCGGATCTCAAGTTGAAGGCTTTTGACAAAGTCACCCACCATATCTATCCTCTTATATAAGCTTGGATGTATTGGCTTCCACTCTGTGTTCTTACGTTGGTTAGAGTCCTACCTAATAAATAGACTCATGTGTGTTGAAATTGAAAATATTAAGTCTGGCACTTTTGTCGCAACATCTGGAGTATCCCAGGGCAGTATTCTTGGTCCTCCCCTCTTTGTGCTTTTTATTAATGATATTGGTTTCTGCTTCAAAAACTCTAGTTTCCTTCTCTATGCTGACGATCTTAAACTCTTCCGTAGAATCAATTCCCCTCGGATGCCTCCCTTCTGCAAAACAAACTTAACCATCTGGTTGACTGGTGCCCTACCAACAATCTTTACTTAATGTGAAAAAGTGCTTCACTATGTCATTCTCGAAATCATCCCGCTCCCGTTCCTCATCCTATGTCATTTCAGGCGGCCAGTTGGGGGCAGTCAGGGACCTAGGCGTTGTCTTTGACACCATCTTCACCTTCAATCGAAGAGAATAAATATAATAAGAGACGGCACTAGTTATTTGTAGCCATTTGCTCGATGTTTTCTATGAGGTAGTCACTGGTTTTTATTTTGGATGGGATGTGCATAAAATGTCTTCTATACATTTTCGTGGGGTATTTGCGTTTTTCATTATTTATCATTATATTAGGCACCAATTTTTTGATTTCCAGCGAGTTACTCGCCACTCGCAGCAGACTGATGGCTCTTATTGTATTTATTCTCTTTGCTCCAATAACCATGTCTGCTATGTCCTGTCAAAGGTAATGCAAAATGGGCTTTATTAGACTAATTTGAGAGTAATTCACAATAACACTTATACTTCACAACTAATTGCGTGTTTCAATCAAACTGATTACTGATTGTTCAGCTTGCGTTGCTTTTATACTCCTTTGCTTCGTTCGCACATTTCTCCAAAGTTCTAGACGTGTCACCTTCTGGAACTTTGTATCTCCTGCTTGGTAATTAGTTATATGAGTACATGCATATTTATAGTTTATAGACATATGCGTGTGTATGTGTGAGTAAGTACTTCGGCTGATGACCACATCTGTGTGTGTCAGATAGCTCTTCGTCGCTTTCTACATAAATGTTGCTAGCTTTAATATGTACATGTACATAAGAGTGGCTGCTTCAATGTTTTTTGGTGTTTGATTATTTACTAACAGCTTAGTGATATTAATATTCGTCACACTGCCCTCCACCTAAGTCTTATAGTCCCGATCATACAAAATCTCTCGATCCAACCGATGCTAGCCTCTCCAAAAGAACCACCCTTCTATTTCGTAGTTTCCCAATTATTTGTATGAGTTAGATGACATCACTGATCCTCTTCACAACTTTGTACGGTCCTTCCCAGCTACATTGAAATTTTGAATGAACAACTTTCTGCCGGTGAGGGTTGTATAACATTATTGTTCCTGTCGTACCTGTGTTTCATCTTACTACTCATTATCCTGGTTCATTCCCTCACACTGTGTTGCTTGGCCAATGAACTATTTCGTAGGGTTTGATCTTGACATATTGGCTTTGCATAATCAGTATCGTTTTGACGTTTCACAACAGTAATGCGCGCTGTCTTGAAACCACCCTTGCACTCTTTCTCCGAGATTCTTTCCTTCGTTTTAGTGCGTTTATTTCGGTTTGTCAATACCAGTTTTCTTCCCGCAGGTACATTCCGTATTGACTTGTGTGTTCCATTGGTTCCACTAATCTTCGACCAGGCTACTGCCTTTGACTTTCGTGGTCTTTGTCGATTCTCCTCCACCAGCACGCGCTTACTGCTGAACCCTTTCTCCAAACTGAAGTCAAGTGGCACATTCTTATACTAATAAGGTATAATCAAGGGCGTTCCAGGCTCTTCACAAGGGGGGAGGGGGGGCAATTTATATATTTGCTAAATAATTATCATTTTTCGTGGGTTTTTAGCAAATTCATCTAAAATTAAATCTTTTATCTCGGCATCGTTTTCCTGAACCAATTCGCTGTGCGCACTTAGCATGCATAAACCTTAAAAAAAATACATGAATTTACAGTAAATATATTTTTGGAAAAGAAGTTTATTCACCATTATGTCTAGATTCCGTCATTGTTGTTCTCAACCACGTTTTAACCCTCTTCAGAGTGCTGAAGGAGCGCTCCACCGTAGCGGTTGTAGAGGGCATTGCCAGCAGTATTCCAAAAGCTTTTCTTATTTTTGAATAAAATCCTGTATTCTCGAAGGCACACACAAGTTCTATTGTTTGTTGATTTTGGCAGGCCATATACCGCAATTCCACTTCATTGTCGATGTCATTTAATTCATAAAAAACTTTGGCATCCACAAGTTTACTGCTAATGTCTTCAATACTCATATTTTTTTTTAATATTTGGATGCAACACAGTCAATGAAAAGGCAGGATTATTTTGCTCCGAGAACCTCTCATTAAGGGAACATACTAGAGAGTCTAGATAAGGTACAAAAACTGCTCGCCGGTAATACTCTAAAATAGATGTAAAAGGAACGTTCGATCTATTTGTTTGCCTTTCCACCACTCTCGGCATGCTCATTTCAACAGAAACACTTTCAGCCAGCTCAGAAGCATCTTTGAATATGTTATTGAATACAATATCAGTGGTTGATCTATGCGCTTGCACTAATTCCAAAAATTTTTGTATGTGTTCGGCGCATTTTATAATGTCATTTTCCTTCAATAATAACAAAATATTTGGAAATTTACATGACGCGCTGTGCAACTGATAGGCGTGCTTTCTAGTGGTCGCATTTCCCTCTATACTTAGTTTTTCAAGAGCCATAACTATTGGAACAATGTGGTTTTTAAAATCGTTTATACTGGCATATTTTTCCGACTATCGGGTTTCACAAAGCGAATGGATATTGGGCACGTACTGTCTGCGTATAGGTGATTCTTTAAAGAAAACGATTATGTCTTTAATTGTGGAAATTGTGTTCCTTATTTCGGCAAACTTGTTCAAGTCATTGATTACTAAATTAAGTCTATGGCTTGCACAATGAAAATAAAGGATTTTCGGGAACGACTTCTTTAAAATTTGTTGGACACCATTGATTTTACCAGCCATGGTAGCACATCCGTCAAAGCCAAGTCCAACGCATTTTACAGGGTCAAGGTCTAATGCAAAAACAAATTCCCTGATATTATCAGCTATTACTTCTGCCTTCATGGACTTGAGTTCTACAAAGCCCATAAATTCTTCCCGAATAAGCATTCTCCGATGAAAAAAACGAATCCCTATAGAAAGTTGCTCTTTTCCTGCCATGTCCGCTGTTTCGTCCGCCAATATACTGTATGCCGTTGCTTCTTTTATATCTTTGCAAATATATGATTTTAACACATTTGCGCAAATATCTAACAGCTCATTTTGGATTCTTGGAGACGTATATGGTGCATTTTTGTTACCTTCAATCTTTGATTTTAGGCATTCATCTCCGGATTCTATTTTCAGCATCAGTAAGCCGTGTAATATGCCTGGAAAAAGGGCATCCAGTCTTTCAGTTTTAGATTCACACTTATTTACAAGAACATTTATCGAGAAATTACCCAGAAAGTTCATGAAATACATATCGTTGCCTTAATTCACAAAGGCCCTCACTGACACATTTTTCGAAAATGCGTTTTTCACATATTTTAGTATGATATATTTATATAGACCCTCACTACAAATTTTAAAGTGTTACTAGCAACAATAATAGAGATATATCAAATTTAAAAAGCTTTATTTGCATGCGTTCAATGTAAAAAAATTTTGTTTTTTGTTTCTCTGTAAAATTTTTCATGTCAGTTAGGGCCTTTGTGAATTAAGGTAACGATATGTACATATATAAAATTGCCTTCATTGTTTAACTTTCCCCGTAGTGGAAGATCATGTGTACCACAAAAAATTATTGCAGACAAAATAGATTTTAAAAAGGTTCTATTTTCCGCTACAATTTTATCGTGTCCACTTTGCATTTGTACATCAACTGGCTGTTGATTTAGAAATAAGTGTACTGACTGTGCTGCTTCCTTATGTACATTTGACGCGGCGTGGTTCTTGCTGTATTCATGTATATTCTTATACTTCACGAAAGGTCGAATAACAAAGGAACTTACAATCTCACGTATTTTTTGTGGTTTAAATAAGACACAATGCAAACAGAAAGTTCCTTTTAGCTTGCTAGGTGGTACCCAACCGTTTAGAAAGACCTCCCTTTTTTGGGAGAAAGTTATTGAGCTTCGGGCATTGAGACCCATTCCCCAATGTCATTGTGATGATAATTTACAACTCCAATATTGCTTGCCACAGGTGATTCCGCTGGATATTCCACACTCTGATCAGAACTAGTTGGGTTATGTCTTCTTTTTGAAGCTGTATTAACAAATAAGGGTTATGGTCTAATAATTAAACCTTAACTAATAAAAAGATATTTACACCCAGAGGTGCAAAACAAATTTCTTATATCCATAGCTTATATTTTATGTTGCACTTGCCAAAAAATTACAAAGAGTGATCGCATTTGTCAGCTGTTTTAGCTATTTACGTGTAATCGATGGTTATCGATATTGTCAGAGATGTACAGCAATAGGTGCGTTTGTGCACTTTGCTAGTACAATTGAAGGGTAAAATGCATTTGTCATTCGAAGTTATCAAACCAAATCACGATTAATTGAATTTGGCTTATCAACTTATGCAAGCCCCCCCCCCCCCCCCCTTCTCTTCCCAGGGAACGCTTTTGGGTATAATCCTTCTTTGCATGTCGATTCTGATGCCATGGTCAACTAAGAAGTCCACTCCCAATATGACTTCATCAACAATCTCTGCCACAACGAATTTGTGTAGAATCGTGACCTTTCCAATTAAGACTTCACATACCACTTCTCCCAAGTCCAGTCGCCAGTGACCGTACGCAATCTTGCTCCAGGTAATGGCTTTACTCTCCTGTTGACCAAATCAGATGTGATCAAGGAATGAGATGCGCCCGTATCTACAGTCAGTACACGCTCATTGCCATCCACATTTCCTCAGACGGTAAGACTGCTCGATTTTCTTCCGATTTGTGATACAGATATATCAGGACATTCCACATCTGGAGCTAGCTCTCGATCTTTACATCTGACTCGCTGTTGCTCATCACCTCCAGCTTTGTTCTTAAGACCACCCATGCTGTTGGAACCACTAGATTCAACATCGCAATCACATGCAATGTGACTTGGCTTTCCGCATTTGAAGCATTTGATTACTTTGTCGCTCCGCTTTTGCGATCCTTTCAGCGCCTTCAATATTGTGTTCACCCAGTCTGGCCTTTCTACTTGCACGCGATGAGCTTTTTAGGCTGGTTTACTCAAAAGTGAGGCAGTTTTCTGAGTCAGTACATAGGATACTGTTTCAGCAAATGTTTGCTTTGGGTTTGCGTATGTACCTGGCTTCGTTTCGACGTCCCGTATGCCAATCTTTCAACATCCGAAGCTTTTTGGTAGCGGTTTTGTAACTCGATTTGGTAGATCGGTTTCCTGTGTTCGCTTCCGTAACGTCGTTCTACAGAAGCTATCAACGCTTCATAGTTATTCCGGTCTCATTCGGGAATCGTCTGTAGGATTTCGGCTGCTGATCCCTTCAATGCTACGAATAGGGCAGCAACTTTATCTTAAGCATTCCAGTTGTTCGCTGCTGCAGTCTTCTCAAGCTGTAGCTTAAAGACCTGGAACGGAACAGAACCATCAAAGGAAGGGGTTTTTACCTTTGTATTACTCGATGAAACAGCCGGGCGATTTTTGCATCCTGCGCTTCCAGCTTTGATGTTACCCTTGCGTCCTATGCTTCTAACTGCGAAGAAATTTGTGCGACATGCAATGATAAGAGCCCCTATTGTGCTTCCATCTTTGATGTTATGCATGTCTCCTGCGATTCCATATTGGATGTTATACGAATCTGCTGTTCATCCAGCTGTGATGACATATACGTATTCTGTTCTTCCAGTTGAGATGACATTTGCGACGACATTTGCTTCAGCACTGCTAGTATCGCGTTAGTGTCAACACTTGCCAATGGATTCGGAGTCTCTATCTTCTCCTCCATTTTAGTCGCCGACTCTTCAACATCAGGATGAAAAGTGTATTCATCAACGTCGATTCCTTCAGATTCCATAGCTTCTCGTAGTCGTGATTGTAGCTCGGATTTGTTGCCAGTAGTATTCAATCCGCGGGCTCCCAACTCCTTTTTAAGCTGCTGTATCTTTAAATCACTTAACTTCGCAATGTCCAAGTTGTATTCAAAATCTTAAGAATTTATTCAACAATTCCCCTTCTGACACCAATTGTAACGAATTCTGGGGATTTATAATATTTATACACCTTCTTCAGGCGTTTGAATCGCTAAATTGTCGAATAAATAACGCCAATATTCAGTAATGCAAAATGGTCTTTATTAGACTACTTTGAGAATACTTCACAATAACACTTATACTTCACAACTAATTCCGCGTTTAAATATAACTGAACACTGATTGTTCAGCTAGCGCGGCTTTTATATACTCTCCGTTGCTTCGTTCGCATATTTCTCCAAACCTTCTAGAACCCTTGTATCTCCTGCTTGGTGATTAGTTATATGAGTACATGCATATTTGTAGTTTATAGCCATTTGCGTGTGTATATGTGAGTAACTACTTCGGCTGATGACCACATCTGTGTGTGTAAAGATAGCTCTTCGTCGCCTTCTACATAAGTGTTGCTAGTTTTAATGCAGGGGTGGCCGAAATTCAAACTGTGGCTATGTGAGTAAAACTAAAACAGGCATCGGCAAAGTGGAAATGCAGATGCGTTAGTGAAAGAGCGATAATCGCGCACACCACTTGATGCATCGGTATGCGTAGTTCAATGGTCGCCAAAATTGAAACTGTGGCTGTGTGAGTAAAACTAAAATCATCTCATTGGTAGTGATATAGTTGTTGATTAAAAATCAATGAGGTAGGACGTATGCACGCATGTTTGTTAACACACAAAAAGTATTTCGTAAATATGCCATATAAATACCTCTTTATTGCTTGAGTCTAAGGAAAAAATTTAAACAAAATAAATTGTTAACATGAAACCATTAAAACATTCTGCGCATGAGCGTTTGTTTGCAAAATATCTTTTCGCGAATGCGCAAAAAAACAATAGCCTCAACCGATGTTGCTACTCTGTTTGTACAGCGACAACTAAATACGAATTAAGACGAAAGAGAATAATAATACGTGTGAAGCGGCGCCAATAATTATTCACCAAATGGTGACCATTGGTGTAGTCCATTCGCTTATTAGAAAGCAGCAAGACAAGATCGTTTGTTATTATATTTTTAATGCGCACAATGGCAAGCAAAAGGTTTATATAACAACAATATATATTTTAGATTTTTCTAGTTAATTCTTTATGTGACATCTGTAAAACCGCTGACGTGTTCGCTATGGCTTCCTTTCACGAATAATGAAATGAACCATACATACATGATAAGAAAAGAAGTAGGAGGTAGAGAATGAAAGATAAGTATGACAGAGCTGCCACCAAGCAGCGTCGTTACATAAAGTTGCCACTCAGAGTCAAAGCTACAAGTGTTAACAACTCGGCCAATCTGACATTTGATCGACCTCGATCAACAAATTAATCTTAACCTATAGTAATCTAATCTTAAAATCTTAATCTTAAACTATAGTAACTTAGGAGTATTGCTTTTGTCCTTGACAGGTTTAGCCTCTATATCTTGCTGAAGCCACTTCTTATTTTATTTGCCTCAGTGACCCGTTCGAACTGAGTTAGCTGACAATTGTCCATATCTCGAATAACGTATCGGTCATTCCCGAGTAACTTATGAACAACATATGGCCCTTTATACTTTGGTTCTAGCTTTTTATTAGTCCCGACGGTGGTGTCTACATTCCTGATCAATACAAAGTCGCCCACGTCATATTTTTTTGCTTCTACACTATGGTTTAAGAAGTACTCCTGACTATATTCCTGAGCTCGTTGGATTGCTTCTAAAGCATTGCGCCGAACGCTCTATAGGTCCCGTGCTTCTGACACGCCTAACTCATCGTCGAATAATTACCTCACGAGTGCTCGTTGAATTTGTCGGGTATAGTTTCACGAACTTATAAAACCGTCAATAACAACTAGTACGAGTATATGCTTTCTCTTAGATTTTAATGATGGCCAAGGCCCGAAATGGTCAATATGTAATTTGTCGAACGGAATGGATTTCTTACTTACTTACTTAATTGGCGCTTAACCGTCTAAACAGTTATGGCCGTCCAACAAGGCGCGCCAGTCGCTCCTTCGCTCCGCCAACCGGCGCCAATTGGTCACACCAAGGGAGTTTAAATCGTTTTCCACCTGGTCCTTCCAACGGAGTGGGGGCCGCCCTCTACCTCTGCTTCCATAGGCGGGTTCCGATAGAAACACTTTCTTGGCCGGATCACCATCTTTCATTCGCATAACATGGCCTAGCCAGCGCAGCCGCTGCGTTTTAATTCGCTGGACTATGTTGATGTCTGCGTATAGCTCGTACAGCTCATCATTAAATCTTCTTCGGTACTCGCCATCGCCAACGCGTAGAGGTCCATAAATCTTTCGAAGAAATTTTCTCTCGAACACTCCCAAGCCGCTTCATCTGCTGTTGTCATGGTCCATGCTTCTGCCCCATATAGCAGGACGGGTACGATAAGTGACTTGTAGAGTATGATTTTCGTTCGCCGAGAGAGGACTTTACTTTTCAATTGCCTACCTAGTCCAAAGTAGCATTTATTGGCAAGATTGATTCTTCGCTGGATTTCAGTGCTGATGTTGTTGCTAGTGTTGATGCTGGTTCCCAAATAAACGAAGTCTTTTACCATTTCGAAATTATGGCTGCCAACAGTAGCGTAGTTGCCAAGGCGCATATGCGCTGACTCTTTGCTCGATGACAGCAGGTACTTCGTTTTGTCCTCATTCACCATCAAACCCATCTTTACCGCTTCTTTTTCCAGCTTGGAGTAAGCAGAACTAACAGCGCGGGTGTTTAGGCCGATGATATCAATGTCATCAGCATATGCCAGTAATTGCACGCTTTTATAATATATTGTTCCAGTGCGGTTAAGTTCTGCAGCTAGTATAATTTTCTCCAGCATCAAATTAAAGAAATCGCACGATAGGGGGTCACCCTGTCTGAAACCTCGTTTAGTTTCGAACGGCTCGGAGAGGTCCTTCCCAATTCTGACTGAGCTGATGGTGTTGCTCAACGTCATTTTGCACAGCCGTATAAGTTTTGCGGGGAAACCAAATTCAGACATAGCGGCATATAGGCAGCTCCTTTTCGTGCTGTCGAAGGCGGCTTTAAAGTCGACGAAGAGGTGATGTGTGTCGATTCTCTTTTCACGGGTTTTTTTCAAAGATTTGGCGCATTGTGAAAATCTGGTCGATGGTAGATTTACCAGGTCTGAAGCCGCACTGATAAGGTCCAATCAGCCGGTTCACGGTGGGCTTCAATCTTTCGCACAATACACTTGAAAGGACCTTATATGCGATATTAAGAAGGCTGATTCCACGATAGTTGGTGCATTTTGCAGTATCCCCCTTCTTGTGGACTGGGAAAAGAACACTTAGATTCCAACCGTCGGGCATGCTTTCGTCCGCCCATATTTTGCTAAGAAGCTGCTGCATTCGCCTTACCAACTCCTCGCCGCCGAACTTGAATAGTTCCGCAGGCAATCCATCAGCGCCCACGGCCTTGTTGTTTTTCAATCTGGTTATTGCTATTCTAACTTCGTCATAATCGGGCGGGGGGGACATATATTCCATCATCATCGATTGCGGGATCGGGTTCTTCATCTCTGCGCGGTGAATTGCTGCCTCCATTTAGGAGAGCAGAGAAGTGTTCCCTCCAAATATACTTTAAATCGGCGTAGTGCATAAATTATAGCTAGAGTCTCCAACTCGAAACTGTGATATCTGGCCCCTGTAGCCGAGGTAGTCTTGGAAAAATAGGCTATTGGATGACGCTTTTATTTTCGTTGCAACAAAATCGTTCCAAAGCCAATAGTACTTGCATCGCAGTGAGGTTCTGTTTCCTAATGCCATTGTATTACCATGTTTTGAGCATAGCATTGGACCAACAAAGTCTGCACACACTGTTTACCCATGGTTCTTCTGGAATTTTAGTTTAATCTTTTGACTAAGTTTGTATACCTGACATACATGACATTGCTGTACGTACTTTCTTATGTCTCTGGACATTCCGGGCCAGTAATATAGTGTCGTCACTCGTGCAATCGATTTTCGAACGTTCATGTGTCCTGCGCTTGGTGTGTCATCAATTTCCGCAAGCACTCTGAGTACCTATGTGGTCGGTACACATAGCTTCCACGGTACTGCGTTTTCACCATCAACTTGACTCTCTATTCTCCTATATAGCTTTCCGTCCTCGATCGCACAGTCTGGGAATTTCTCCGGAGCCTTTCTTACCTCTGCCTTCTTCGCTTTTAGCCACTTGCACTCGTCTTTGCCTTGCTCTAGCGTCAACGTGCCTAGTTGCTCGTCCATCGGCTGTCTCGAAAGTTCATTTGTCACCACGTTTAACTTTCCCTTTGGATTATTCGGGTAACATCTTTGTTTTATGGGGCGGTCGTCTCTCATCGCTATCCTGCGCGTGGCCACGTTGGATACACCTGACATTTCCTCGAACATCTGTAATTCTTTGTTGAGAAATTTACTCACCGACTCGTCTGTATTCGCAACTTTTAAGCTGTAATTTTTGTGACTACTTCCATTTCTACTTTCGAACATTGTTGTACATGTGACCGCTTCCTCCTTCTGATTGTCTGTGTTCAAGAGCGTTTGTTCTCCGCATCTCATCTCCATGTTGACCTTCGCCAGGTAATCCGTTCCAAGCACCACTTCGTCGACTAGTCCTGGTAGGATTAGCAACCTATCAAAGTGCAATTTCGAACAGTTGGAGTAGAAACCTACTACTGAATATAAAACTATTCACGAAATGAAGTAGAAACCTTCAGGTCGTGTTCTGGTCAGTGGTAGAAGCCCACTGACTAATATGCCTATCTCTTAGCTTCTGACCTTACAAGCTAATTTGTCGCCCTTATATACGATTTCGTACGTCGGCAGATGGTTATTTTCTAAAAACAATTCATTAGTAACAATTCCTCCGTTATAAAATTATGTAGGACTGCGCGCAGGCAGTCAGTAATTTTGCAATAACAATTATAAAAGGTAGAAATGCAAAAACCGAATACTAGTCTAACGTTACTTTCGCTGTATTCTATTAGTATATACATAGGCTTACATGCTAACATACGTTTTCCCTTCTTGCAGTATCATGCCTATGGTTTGTACATATATATGTATATACATACATTCGATCATGTAGGATAATCCGCTATCCCGGCATTTAGCTTTACCCCAATTTTCGGGAGCCCTAATATACATAGAAATCAGTGTACATAATCTCGTACATACGTTTGTTGTATGCATGTCGTGTTTCCCAACCTTCGCTTTACCTATTGAATTCAATCATTTGTGTTTATGCGTGTGTTCGTTGTCGCTTGGTTCTGATGGTACGTTGGCCTCGCATGATGCTTTCGACTTCTGCTTACGGCGTGCGTTGGTGTGTAGTATGCTTGTACCTAAGTATGTATAGCAAAACTCCAATTAGTAGCGGCGCTTATTTTTAGCGACTTACTGCTGATCTCCGTTTATTCAAATAATTATATATGTTGTATTTGTAGTTGAGTGCATTGGATGCGCAAAGGGTTGGTTGACCGGCGCAATTTTATGTTTTGTGCGTATCCACTTCCCTTCCAAATGTTTTAGTGTATGTTAGGGTGACCTATATTTGAAATTTATGGGGGCGAAAATGTTAATACTTTGTTTGCGCGCAAAAGTGCGCAAGTCTGATTTCTCCTTCAACTTAGTAATTATTAGTTCCATGTACAACAGTATATATATATTTTGACGTGTAATTCATAAAGATATAGTACATGTCGTAAAATGTATAAATGGTAAATTCAGGGTTATAAATTAAATTATTGTATAAAATGTATGTTGAAAAATGAAAAAATAAGTATATGTTGTGAGGGTACAAAACCCTCGGTTTTAGGGTTCTCACACTCCCCCTCACCTACCGTAGCGAGGCTTACGGTCACCATGCCGGTGCGTGTGATCCGTACTCGGAAGCAGTGATCGCCCACACTGCGCCGGAAGGATTGTCGGGTGCGTCGCTCTGATTGGTCCAGGAGTTTTCGTATCTCTTCCACGAGCTCCTGGGGTAGTGGGTTAATGCCGGATTGGTTGTCCCAGCAGGCCGTTGTGTTGGTCTGGGCTTCGTTCAGCCAGATCCTTATCTATTTTACGATGCGGCCTGTGTCGTCGTGGCTGTCGCTAGCCTCGCTGGCCGTCAGGCTCAATCTGTCGCTGTTTCAGTTTTTGAGGCTGCCTTCGACCTCGCTGGTCATATGGCTTAATATTTTACTGTCGTCTTTGTTGCTGCCATTGAGGCTGCCGTTGACCTCGCTGGCCATACGGCTTAATATTCCGCTGTCGTCGTTGGTTTTGAGGCTGGCTTAATATTTGGTTATCGTCTTGTTTCGGTGCTTCGTCTATCGCTTCCACGATCATCAGCATGGTCGGGGGTTCCGTCCTCGGGTTGGGGTCGTATATCCGCATTCGGAGGGCGACGTGCCGCCTGTATTCGACGAACCCCCGGCCCTGTACCTCTTCGTCGTCCTCGCGTATTGAAATCTCGCCCTGCTGTTTTCGTGGTGGTTCGTTGTCGTCTTGGTCCTCGCTCTCTGAGGAAATGGGGATCGGGGGTAGGGTCCCGAACGACGGCCCACTCGTCGGATTCGGACCTGTACTCCTCGGCGCTGTCATCGCCACTTCCCTCCTCGTACGTGGCAGCCGGTGTCGTTCGCCGTAGCCGCATCCTCAATGGGGCCCACTCGCACCCTTCACTTTGGTCTTCGGAAAAATCGGAATAATTAGGCGTATTCATTGTTTCGCTTTACGATACTTTGAAGTTTGGCCTGCCGCAGCCCGGTTTATATATGTTTTCTTCTGACGCGTTAGACGGTACTTTTCCTGGCAGCGGGTATCACTCAATCCTTCTTACCAAATTAGTTTTTGTAACTTTCATCAGGATGTTGCTATGTTGTTGCTCGTCGCTGCCTTCCAGTTGGTGGTGTGTGTGATGCCAGCCTATACTGTAAATGAAAAACTGGTGGATTTTCCTTAGGGTGCTCCCACCGTATATGGTGAATTTTTTTTTTTTGTAAAAGCGTGGTATATCATGAGCCTAGTTAGGGAGTATATTTATGTGATTATGTAATTGGGGTTAGAGTTTACCGGGCTTTAGTGGTTGATCCGAAGTCCGGGGACTTCTTGAAATGAAATTTCTTCGTGTGTGATTTGATACTGTTCCGGTTGGGCGTGTACGTTACTACCGATTTGGTTCGAGTTGCAGTAAAATCTCACGTAATAGTCCGTTATTCCGGAGTTTTCTCGGGATGTATGTTCGTTTAGGACTGCTATAGCGAACTGCCTTCCTAGGTATATTGTATTCGGCTTTCGTCGCGTATTGACGTGTTTTGTTTGCTCCGTGATTTTCTTTAACATTTTTTCTTAAATGGATGACTTTTGTGCTAAGTGCAATAAAGCCTTTGCGGGAAATGACTCACTAGTTGTGCCATGTTCGGGTTTTTGCCAAAAAAGATTTCATAGAAACTGTTGTAATGGCCAGATTTCAGAATATGATGTGAAATTATTTAAGCTTAATCGTAACATCGTATACTTATGTCAGGGGTGTGTTAACTTGCCTGAGCGCTTTATATCTTCTTTACACTCTATTGCTGCTTCGCAAAAGCTTGGCATAGATTTTTTAAAAGATCTCTTCAGCTCTAAATTCGAGGATTTGATGAAGGAAGTTGAGGGGCTGAAGTCGCTTATCAAATCAGATAAGCAACCTCAAAACTTTAACAGTGATAACATGAACAATGCAATGGCCTACAATTCTTACATAGTGCCTTTAATCCATCTTGTGTTAGTGTGCGGGAAAATACAAACAATAATAACCACGGGTCTGCTACAGCTGCGCTTTCGTCTTTGCCGTTGTCTTTTACATCTTCTGTTTACCCTATACCTACAATGTTATCACCTGTTTTTTGCAATGTCAACGGCGCTTCGCCATTCGTACAGTCAAATGGTGTGCGTGAGCAAAATACATGTTCTTTAACAGATGTTACTAAGGGTCATGCAATGTCTGCTAATAATGCAATCGTGCCGATGGGACTGTTATTGCTTCGACTGGTGCTCAAACATTTGCCTCTGTTGCTGCTAACAGTGTGAATGCATTGGCTTCTTCAGCTGACGATGTTTATAATCGTAACAATGCTACTTATACTTCTACGAATCCTGTTAAATCAGACGATGCTGATACTGCTAATGCTAAAGCGTCAAAATCTACAAAGAAGCGCACTCTTAAGGAAAAACCTGCTGCAATTGCTGTTAACCCTGATGAGTTAAATATTACTGCTAGTGGTGGGAATCCTAATATGCAATCAAGTACATCGTCGGGATTGGACATCCAACCTAGCTCGCCTAATGACAATAATAATAATAACAATAACAAGAATGCCAACAACAACAGCAATGTCGGTAACAACAATAATGTTAATAACAATCATAGGCGTTCACGGAGGCGCGTGATTGGCTCTTGTGTGTCTACTGAACTTGGGGTAGCTGCTCGTTTCAAATGGTTTCATCTTTCTTCTTTTTTACCCTCGGTCCAACCTGAGGATATTATTGAGTATGTGATTAAACATACTAATCTAAATAAGCATCAACTGCAGTGTTTCAAGCTTGCTAAGGAGTCGGAGTCGATTAGCCGTAAAATGTAAATTTTAAACTTGGTGTAGATGAATTGCACCGAAAATGTGCGCCTATTTAGTTCTTTATTGGAGTATGATGTATTTGTCATCATTGAGACTTGGCTGAATAGTAATTTCTTAGATGGTGAATTTTTTGATCCCAAGCTTTATCATGTTTTCCGTAAGGATAGAGATGCAACAAAGACTGGCCTAAATAGAGGAGGTGGTGTGCTGATTTCCGCCCGGGTCGGTCTCCAGGCCTCGCTTATTTCTTTAACTTTTAGTGACACGTTTTTTGATCAACTTTGTGTGCGGATTCATGGCTCTCTGCGTCAACTGCTCATTTGTGCTTCATACATTCCGCCGTCCAGCCCAGAAAGTATTTATAAGGCTCATGTAAATAATATCTTAAATCTTAAGCGAAGTTTAGGAGAAACGCAGCTATTTGTACTGGGGGATTTTAATTTAAGTAATGTTAGCTGGATCTCTCTTGAAAACAATCTCTATTTAACTTCTACTAATATTAACAGCTCTTATGAATCGTATCTTATTGATAATTTTAGAGGGGTTGGTTTATCTCAAATTAATAGTTTCCATAATTCTTTACATCGCACTCTTGATTTAATTTTTGTAACTAATAATATTAGTTTTGTTATCTCGGAACCTGCGTCTTCAATTTCGCCACCAAATTTGCATCACCTGCCCTTAAAGCTTGAAATTCAGTTCTTTGAGTATTTCTGTATTTCTACATCGAATATGAAAACATCGTTCAATTTTCGAAGATGTGATTTTATTCGTTTAAATTCTGCTTTACGTGGAGTTGATTGGGATGATATGCTTGGCGAAAGTGAAGTTGGAAAGTTTTTCAATGTATTTAAAAATGAAATTCATAAGATTTGCGAAAAAATCATGCCGGTATATAAAAATAAAATTTATAAATCTCCCTGGCACAATAGTGAGCTCAAACATCTAAAAATTTTGAGAAACAAGTTCTTTAAAAAATATAAGTTTACTAATCAGCGTCGATTTTATGATTTGTTTATTGTTTATAAGAAAAAATTTAACAATCTTAATAAGTCTTTATATGCTAAGTACGTCAGAAATTTTGAGGTAAACATGAAGAGCAATCCGAAGAACATTTGGAATTACATTAACTCCATGAAGAGCGTATCTAGCATACCGAAATCAGTAAGCTACAATAATATTACTGCCAACTCTGTTATTGAGGTTGCTAATCTCTTTGCTGACTTCTTCTCGGCGAACTTTATCACAGATAATGATTTAACTGTGGAAGATACAGATAACATACACAAGTTACTTAAGTCTCCCTCCTCTAATAATTTTGAGTCACTTACTATCACTGAGGCAGACATAGTTGAGGGGATTATAAAACTTAAAAATTCCTCCAGAACTGATGTTGACAATCTTTCAGTTATTCTATTGAAAAATTTTCCTTCGCTAGTACGACCGTTAATGATTATATTCAATAAATCATTGGCATCGGGTATTTTTATTGATGATTGGAATAAAGCATCCGTCACTCCCATTTTTAAGTCTGGCAACAAAAGTAACTGTTCTAATTACAGGCTTATTTTCAAATTGTCTACAACTTCGAAGCTTTTTGAATGTGTTGTCAATGACAAGCTTTACTTTAGTATTAAACACCTGATTTGCATCAATCAACATGGTTTTGTCCCGGCCAGATCCACATTAACGAACCTCGCTGTCTTTTCTGAGGATTGCTACGCGGCATTTAGGCGGGGTTTTCAGGTTGATACAATATACCTAGACTTCTCCAAGGCATTCATAATCATCTCATAAAATTTTAATTGCGAAATTAGCTTGTTATGGGTTCCACTCTACGTGCCTACAGTGGATTAAATCTTACCTGCACAACAGAAGTAATGTTGTAAATATTGACGGTGTTTATTCGAAACCATTTTGGGCCACCTCTGGAGTGCCCCAGGGCAGTATTCTGGGCCCTTTACTATTTATCTTGTTCATTAATGACATTAGCTCTTGCTTATAATCTACCAAATTTCTGCTTTATGCTGATGATCTCAAGATCTATTCTGAGATCAGTTGTTATAATGATGTCGTTGTTCTTCAATCTGAGATTAATAAGCTTTATATCTGATGTGTTAAGAACCGTCTTTTCCTTAATATAAGTAAGTGCCACACTGTGACGTATGGTAACCTGCTGAAGCAACTTCATACCTCCTATCATATTGCAGAAACCTTTCTTCGAAAAACTCTTGAAGTTAAAGACTTGGGGGTATACTTCGACTCAAAGTTTAAGTTTAACACTCACGTCAGCTTCACAATTTCTAAGGCGATTTCAATGCTTGCTTTTGTCAGACGCCATTCCGCAAACTTCTCTGACCCCTACGCACGCAAAGTTTTATATACGTCCTTTGTGCGGTCCAAACTTGAGTATGCGGCTTTCATTTGGCGGCCCTACCACGCAGTTCACATCAACCGCCTGGAGCGGGTTCAAAAAATCTTTATGCGCTTCGCGCTTATTTCATTACGTTTCTCTGAACCGATCCCATCTTATGAGTCTCGATGCCAACTAATATCCTTACTATCCCTAAACAATCGTAGAATTCTTTTGGCCTCGTTGTTCATTTTCGATCTTTTCACGGGCAAAATTGACTGCGCGCTGCAAGACTATGCTTAAATACTCCCAGTAGAAACCTCCGCCACTTTGAAATCTTTTTCATAGGGCTGAGTAGAACTGTTTATAACTCAAAAGCGCCTATTATCAGAAATTAATTGCTTCTCAAGTGTTTTGGATATTGATTTCTCCGACTCAAAATACGTTTTCAACTTAAACTAAAAAATTACTTAATCTGTAATAATATAAACTAGTATCGCCTCTGGTCGAAATTCGACCAACGTGTATTTTTTTCAACTCAGTCTATGCATCAAGTGTTGGAAATATAGCAAACTGGTCTAACTTACTTAACTTTTTCCTTAAAATTTTGAATTTGATTTAAGACCTTGTACTTTTTGATTGTATTTTCTTAAATTTTCTACAAACTTCTCGCGTGTAATTATAACGTTTTGGTATGGAGTTCCTTAAACAAAAATATAAAAATTATGTAAAATCAAATGAAATTGACATAGAATTATGGTCAAATTACTTGAAATTGAATTGCAAAATAGGGTTTTCCACACCACCCAGAAGTTCCCCGATGGCGCGCTACCGAAGTTAGTTTTGGGAGATCGGTTCCCCAGTAGGCCTATATAACCCATATACATATATCGCCCATTTACTTCAATTGTGTCATAATTAAAAAAAAAACGAACTTTTAGTTAAAAACGAAGAAATTTGCTAACGGAATTTAGCCTATTTCACGCCACCCGTTTAATTTTGTATAAATACATATATAATATGTTAGTGTGACACAAAACAAAAATTTCGAGTAGAATAGCGGATACCTTCATAAAAAATAAAATTAAAATATAAAAAAATTATGTAATGAGAAAGAAAGCAGAGTTTACCAAAAAAATTTTAATTAAAGAAAAAAATAAAGTACTTAAATTGCGAAAAAGTTAAGTGAAGTGAACAAACAGTTCCATATAAAAACGCAATAAGTGCACTTAGACTTTTTCCGGGGTTTAATGTGATCATTGTGAAAATATGAAGATTCTAATGTTCGGATATTTAATGTTGGGCTTCCCATTGAGATCTATTAAAAGGCAATATAAAAAATTTAGGGTTATATTTTTGTAACTTTTTTTTCGTTCAGTATAAGACGTACTTTATCTAAAATGAGGATTAAATCTGCAAATGCAAAAACATTTTCGGGCAAATTTGCCATTAATTGTTATAAATAAATTAGTTAGTTTCAACTAAAGTTAACTCATTATTTGCGATTTCATGTTTTTTTGAAAACAACTAAAATAAAAACAAAGAATCTGTTAAATAAAGACTAATGTATTTACGTGTAAGTGAAATTTGCCACAAAAAATGGGCCGGTCAAAAATAAATTCTATTTAAGCTTTTTGGTACGCTACAAATTATTTTGGAACAATTTTTTAGGATTTTGGTAGAGGCTATTATAGGCAAGTGGCAACAATGGGAAACCATGTTTTAATCTTTCACCGTGTAGCGCGTACGCTTATGTAGGTTTTTGTCTTAGAGCACTTACATAATTTGTCCAAAGATGGCGCGCTTTTGTGCAAGAAAGTAAATATCCATATTTGGAAAAGTTGTTGGATTTACGAAAAAGTTTTTCTATTAATTATAAACAAATTGAGTAATATTTGTTAACAAAAATAGGCCTATGCACTGCGGCTGATCTATACGAATCGATTCATATCACTTTTATATGATTTTACGTATGCTAACTATGCGAAACCGCCTGTCAATTGTTTGTATGGAAATTCTGTTAGCGATTTAATATATAGATAGTGGGTAATATACTGCCTATGCAATAAGGCCGCTATGATGCCGGTTGCCGTTTTGACCTAAAATCAAAAACTTTTGGGACGTTTTTTTGTTTCGTTTAATATACAACGTGAAATTTTCCGCTTCAGTCAAGTTGCATTTAAATAATAACAAACCAATTGAAATAAGAGAATATATAATAAAATAAAATAAGAACTAAAATAAATTAGCATAAAAGGCAATATAAAAAATGTAATGTTATATTTTTGTAATTTTTATATTTTTGTAATTTTTTTTTTTTTTTGTTCAGTATACGACGTACTTTATCTAAAATAAGGATTAAATCTGCAAATGCAAATGGGCCGGTCAAAAATTAATTCTATTTAAGATTTTTTGGTAGGCTTAAAATAATTTGGAAAAATTTTTTAGGATTTTGGTAGAGACTATTATAGGTAAGCGGCAACAATGGGGAACCATATTTGAATGTAGGTGAAATATTTGTGCTTTCGAATTTAGCGAGTATACATAAAATTTGAAATTCACATTAGAAAACTTAGATAATTGTTCCCAAAGACGGCGCGCTTGTGCATAAAGGTTTAGGTGTTTGAAATTCGCATTAGAAAACTTAGATGGCGCGCTTGTGCACGAAAATGACTTACGATATTTGTATGAATTGTTCGAATTTACAAAAAACTTTTTCTATTAATTATAGACAAATAGAGTAATATTTGTTACCAAAAATAGGCCTATGCATTGCGGCTGATCAAAACGAATCGATTCATATAACTTTTATATGATTTTACGTATGCCAAGTATGCGAAACAGCCTGTCAATTGATTGTATGAAAATTTTGTTAGCGTATTAATATATAGATTCCCAAAGATGGCGCGCTTGTGCACGAAAATGACTTACGATATTTGTATGAATTGTTCGAATTTACAAAAAACTTTTCCTATTAATTATAAACAAATAGAGTAATATTTGTTACCAAAAATAGGCCTATGCACTGCGGCTGACCAAAACGAATCGATTCATATAACTTTTATATGATTTTACGTATGCTAAGTATGCGAAACAGCCTGTCAATTGATTGTATAGAAATTTTGTTAGCGTATTAATATATAGATTTTGGGTAATATACTGCCTGTGCAATAAGGCCGCTATGATGCCGGTTGCCGTTTTGACCTAAAATCAAAAACGTTTTTGGGACGTTTTTTTGTTTCGTTTAATATACAACGTGAAATTTTCCGATTCAGTCAAAATGCATTTAAATAATAATAAACTAAGTTGAAATAAAAGATAATATAGTATAATATAATAATAATTCCCTTTTAGCCACTTGCACTCGTCTTTGCCTTGCTCTAGCGTCAACGTGCCTAGTTGCTCGTCCATCGGCTGTCTCAAAAGTGCATCTGTCACCACGTTTAACTTTCCCTTTGGATTTTTCGGGTAACACCTTTGTTTTATGGGGCAGTCGTCTCTCATCGCTATCTTGTGCGTGGCCACGTTGGATACACCTGACATTTCCTCGAACATATGTAATTCTTTGTTGAGAAATTTACTCACCGACTCGTCTGTATTCGCAGCTTTTAGGCAGTTATCTATGTGGCTACATCCATTTCCACTTTCGACGATTGTTGTACATGTGTCCGCTTCCTCCTCCTGATTGTTTGTGTTCAAGGTTAGCGTTTGTTCTCCGCATACATCTCCATGTTCACCTTCGCCAGGTAATCCGTTCCAAGCACCACTTCGTCGACTAGTCCTGGTAGGATTAGTATTTCATTTCGCAGCACTTGATTACCCATTCTCACTTCTGAATCTACCGCTTCAACGATCGTTTTAAATCTGCCATCTCCCAGTATTAATCGCGGCTCTATTGTCTTGAATACACTTGTCTTCAGCCTCCTTGCCATTGTTCCACTTACAAAGCTTCGCGTCGCCCTGTATCGATTGCGGCTACCACCTCTTCGCCATTCACCGTGAGGCTTGCGAAGATCCGGCCCTTTGTCTACCGTAATGTGTTTAGTTTTCTACGTGGTTGCATTTGGGGGGATCCCACACCTCGGTGACAATTAGGTCTCTGGCCATTTCCCTGCGTGCGTCTACAACAGTTTCGTGTGAGCATGCCTAACTTTCCGCATGTCCAGCAAAATTCGATGCGCGCACTACGGCAACCGTAGCAGAGGATGAACCATCCCAGAAGTCAGACCCGGCACCAAGATACATCGATACAAGTACGGTGTGCAGACAATGCGGAGGAGGCGGCCATGTCGCATACGGTTGCCGTAGTTCGCGCATCGAATTCTGCTGGATATGCGGTAAGGTAGGCACGCTAATACGAAACTGTTGTAGATGCACGCAGGGAAACGGCCAGAGATCTCATTGGCACCGAGGAGTGTGGTCTCCCCAAACGCAACCACGGGGAAAACTAAACATATTACGAGAGACAAAGGGTCGGATCTTGGCAAACATCACGTTGAATGGCGAGAGGTGGTGGGCGAAATCGATACAGGGGCAACGCGAAGCTTTGTGAGTGGAACAATGGGAAGAAAGCTGAAGACAGGTATATTCAAAACGATAGAAACGCGAGTGATACTGGAAGATGGCAGACTCAAGACGATCATAGAAGCGGTAGATGCAGAAGTGAGAATGGGTAACCAAGTGCTGCGAAATGGAATACTTATCCTACCAGGACTAGTCGACGAGTGGTGCTTGGAACGGATTACCTGGCGAAGGTGAACATGGAGATGAGATGCGGAGAACAAACGCTAACCTTGAACGTAGACAATCAGGATGAGGAAGCGGTGACATGTTCAACAATGGTCGAAAGTAGAAATGGAAGTTGCCAAAAAGATAACAGACTAAAAGCTCCGAATGCAGACAAGTCAGTAAGTAAATTTCTCAACAAAGAATTGCATATGTTCGAGGAAATGTCAGGTGTATCCAACGTGACTACGCGCAAGATAGCGATGAGAGACGACCGCCCCATAAATAAAGGTGCTACCCGAAAAAGCCAAAGGGAACGTTAAACGTGGTGACAGATGCACTTTCGAGACAACCGATGGACGAGCAACTAGGCACGTTGACGCTAGAACACGGCAAAGATGAGTGCAAGTGTCTAAAAGCGAAGAAGGCAGAGGTAAGAAAGGCTCCGGAGAAATTCCAAGACTATGCGATCGAGGACGGAAAGCTATACAGGAGAATAGAGAGTCAAGTTGACGGTGAAGACGCAGTACCGTGGAAGCTATGTGTACCGACCACACAGATACGCAGAGTGCTGGCGAAGATTCGTGAAAAACCAAGCGCAGGACACATGGACGCTCGAAAATCGATTGCACGAGCGACGACACGATATTACTGGCCCGGAATGTTCAGAGACATAAGAATGTATGTACAGCAATGTCATGGATGTCAGGTGTACAAACCTAGTCAACCGTGGGCAACAGTGTGTGCAGACTTTGTTGGTCCAATGCCACGCTCAAAACATGGTAATACAATGGCATTAGTTTTCGTTGACAGATTTTAAAAACACCAGCTGACAGCACCATACACACCGCAGGAGAACCCGACAGAAAGAGCGAACTGCAACATCAAGAGGATGATAGCACAGTTTTCAGGGAATGAGCAGAGAACATGGGACGAGCTGATACCAGAGATAACACTCGCATTAAACACAAGCGTATGAGAATCGACCGGGTACAGTCCAGCATATGTAGTACAAGGCAGAGAACCAAGGATTCCCAATAGCCTTTACGACGAGCATACATTCGGTACAGGTGAGAGAGTAGCTAATCCAGCGGAGAAATCGATGAAGATGAAGGAGATATTCGAGATGGTACTACGGAAGCAAGAGCGAGCATCAGCAGAGCAGACAAAGTATTATAATTTAAGAAGAAGGCAATGGCGACCGGCTATAGGCGACCTAGTGCTGGTAAAGGAGCATCAGCTGTCAAAAGCGGTGGATAACTTTGCAGCCAAACTGGCGCCCAGGTACAGTGGACCTCAGCGAGTAACCAACTTTGTATCACCAGTGATCGTAGAGCTAGACAAAGTTTTCAGAGGAAGGAGGAGGACAGCCCACTTAAGTCAGCATACCACGAAACCGACGCGCCGACAACAACGAATCCAGGAAGCAAAGGCATGAGCAGAGCAACAAGAAGATTACTAGTGAAGATCGAATCCCGTCAACATCGTCCAATCAAACAGCAAACAATATTTCCGAGGTACAACAACAGAGAGAGAACAGCGAGGTAGCCATTTGCTGTACGCTTACATGAGTCAGCGAAGAGACCAAGAGACAACAAGGAGAGAACCAAAGTACAAGCCAACAGCTGGTAGCATACAGAGATGCTCAGGTGCAAAACAATACGGAGAATCAGGTACGAACATTTCCAGAAAATCAGGTACAGGTCGCTCGAGGAACCCAAGTACAGATCGCCAGAGGACCGATACCTGGATCAAGATTACACCTAGCAAAGCAGTTCGCTATAGCGATCAACCACTAAAAGCCCGGTAAACTCTACCACAATTGCATAATCACTTAAATATACCTTGTAAACGGCTCATGATATACCACATTTTTTAAATCCACCATATGCGGTGGGAACACCCTAAGGAAAATCCACCAGCTTTCATTTACAGTATAGACTGGCATCACACACACCGCCGACGGGAAGGGCAGCGAAACGCCAGCAACGAACACAAAGACGGCAGCGAAATATTAAGCCGCCTGGCCAGCGAGGTCAACGGCAGCCTCAACGACAACAACAGCGACATATTGAGCCTGATAGCCAGCCGAGGGTTTTGTACCCTCACAACATATACTTACATATTCATTTTTCAACATACATTGTATACAATAATTAAATTTATAACCCTGAATTTACCATTTATACATTTTAAGACATGTACTATATCTTTATGAATTACACGTCAAAATACATATATTCTGTTGTATATTGAGTTAATAATTACTAAATTGAAGGACAAATCAGACTTGCGCACTTTTGCGCGCAAAGAAAATATTTACATTTTCGCCCACATAAATTTCAAATATAGGTCACCCTAAGATACACTAAAACCTTTGGAAGGGAAGTGGATACGCACAAAACATAAAGTTGCGCCGGTCAACCAACCCTTTGCGCATCTAATGCACTCAACTACAAATACAATATATGTACATAATAATTTGAATAAACGGAGATCAGCAGCAAGCCGCCAAAAATAAGTGCCGCTACTAATTGGAATTTTGCTATACATACTTACGCAGAAGCATACGACACACCAACGCACGCCGTAAGCAGAAGTCGAAAGCATCAAGCGAGGCCAAAGCACCATCAGAACCAAGCGACAGCGAACACACACATAACTACAAATGATTGAATTCAATAGGTAAAGCGAAGGTTGGGAAACACGGCAGGCATACAACAAACGTATGTACGAGATTAGGTACACTGATTTCTATGTATATTAGGGCTCCCCAAAATTGGGGAAAGCTAAATGCCTGGATAGCGGATTAATCTACATGATCGAAAGTATGCATATACATATATATGTACAAACCATAGGCATGATACTGGAAGAAGGGAAAACGTATGTTAGCATGTAAGCGTATGTATATACTAATAGAATACAGCGAAAGTAACGTTGGACTAGTATTCGATTTTTGCATTTCTACCTTTTATAATTGTTATTGTAAAATTACTGACTGCCTGCGCGCAGTCCTACATAATTTTATAACGGAGGAACTGTTACTAATGATTTTTTTTTTAGAAAATAACCGTCTGCCGACGTACGAAATCGTATATAACGGCGACAAATTAGCTTGTAAGATCAGAAGCTAGGAGATAGGCATATGAGTCAATGGGCTTCTACCAGTAACCATAACACGACCTGAAGGTTTCTACTTCATTTCGTGATTAGTTTTATATTCAGTAGGAGGTTTCTACTCCAACTGACCCAGCAATCGTGTAGGTCAGGGAAACAGACTCTTAGTCCCTACCTCCGATTGCACCGTTTGCCAACACAGAATATATATGTTTGCGACATCCGCCCAATGCAGCTCCTGCCTTTGGTGGTGCCACTTTCCTAGATGTTCTGGTCTCCGTGACGGCAACCCCCCGATGGGTTTCATCGCGCCATGTTGCCAGGTCGAAAACCCAAATCATCCGGGTACCCCAATGCTTGCCCAAGGACGCCCAGCCCTAGGGCCACAACAGCAATTGCGTCCTGGCCTTCCCCAACCCAGGCGTAGTCACCCGTCACTTACCCCCAGAGTGGCGACGTCTCCCCTTATGCACTTCAGAATTCTGCAGTTAAACTGTAATGGACTAACTGGGAAGATTACGGAGATAGTCGATTTGATGAAGCGGCACAACATCCGCATTGCTGCGATTCAAGAGACTAAACTCACAGCAAGATCTGCATTGCAGACCTGCTCTGGGTATAACGTCCACAGGAAAGACCGCGAAAGCGGAAATGAAGGCGGTCTCGCGTTTATCATACACCACTCTGTGCAATATAATATATTTGATCCTGGCACCGACCGCAGGGACAATGTCTTAGAACGTCAGGGCCTATCTGTCCGGTCAGGCGATGCAAACCTAGAAATCATCAACATCTACATCCCTCCTGCCACCTGTTGCCCCAGTGGATACCGCCCTAATATCAGGGCCTTACTCACTGGCAACAATCGCCGTATCTTAGGGGATTTCAATGCCCATCATGATCTATGGCATTCAAACTTGCGGGCGGACAGTAGGGGTGAGATGTTGGCGGATCAAATAGAAGAAACGACGTACTGCACAATAAACGGAGACGCCCTCACACGTATGGTAGGAAGCTGTCACAGCTCGCCAGATATCTCAATCGTGAGCGCAGAACTCGTAAACTGCGTCAACTGGCAGCCGATGGTAACATTGGCATCCGACCACCTGCCCATACTTATTTCGCTTGAGCGTACCGCCGACTTCATCGTCACTGAAAAACGCACTTTCATAAACTTCAAAAAAGGAAAGTGGGAAGAATATAAATCCTTTACAGACAGCCGCCTAGCTGCCCTCCCTATCCCAACTGATGCCCGCCAAGGGGAGCGTGCCTTCCGCAAGGTCATTAAATCCGCCTCGGCACATTTCATTCCCGCCGGGAGAATTCCCGAAATCCGGCCCCACTTCCCGGCGGAGGCCGCAAACTTAGCGAGAGAACGTGACCTTATAAGACAGCTTGATCCAGGCGACCCCCAAATAAGGGATATAAACCAACGCATCAGATTGCTTGTGGATGAACACAAGTGGGCGAAATGGGAGGAGCACCTAAGAGGTTGTATCCTCTCTACCGGTGTGGGTAAACTTTGGTCCACCGTAAAGTCCCTATCGAATCCGACTAAGCACAAAGACAAAGTTTCCATCGCCTTTGGCGACAAAGTGCTGGCGGACGCGAAAAAATGCGCGAGCGCTTTCTGCCGACAATATATAATGCATCCTACGGTCGACAAAGATAGACGGAGAGCCAATAGACGCGCACATAAACACAAATTCAGCGCGTCACCAATCACCATCACCGCTAAAGAGGTTGAGGACGCCATTGGTCGTGCTAAACCATCCAAAGCAGTGGGCCCAGACGGCATAGCCATGCCGATGCTTAAAAACCTAGGGAAAGAGGGTTTCAAATATTTAGCGCATGTCTTCAATCTGTCTCTTTCCACCTTTGTCATACCTGAGAAATGGAAAATGGCCACGGTGGTCCCGCTACTAAAGCCTGGGAAACCAGCTAACATAGGTGAGTCGTATCGTCCGATATCTCTCCTATCGCCAGTAGCAAAGACGCTTGAAGCCATTTTGCTTCCTTATTTCCAAGCAAATTTGCAGCTAGCCCCTCAGCAGCATGGCTTCAGAAAACTCCATAGCACTACCACCGCGCTATTCGCCATTGGCACCCAGATAAATTGCGGTTTAAATCAATACCCCCACCATAGAACAGTACTCGTAGCGCTAGACCGATCAAAAGCTTTTGATACAGTCAACAATGGCTCGTTACTGCAAGACCTGGAAGGGTCTACCCTTCCCCCATGTCTTAAAAGGTGGACCGCAAATTATCTGGGTGGTCGGCAGGCATCGGTGCAATTTAGAAACGAAACATCAAAACCAAGGAGAATTAAACAAGGGGTGCCACAGGGTGGTCTCCTATCCCCACTTTTGTTAAATTTCTACATATCTAAGCTACCTTCACCACCGGAAGGAGTCACAATCGTTTCCTACGCCGATGACTGCATAATAATGGCCACAGGCCCAGGCCGAAAGATCGATGCGCTATGCTATAAAATAAACGGCTACCTCCCTGATCTCTCCAGTTTTTTCGCCTCGCGAAACCTGGCATTATCACCGACTAAATCTTCCGCGACCTTATTTACAACATGGATGCCCCAAATGTCGACCATTTTGGACATCCACGTCGATGGCACTACGCTACCGACTGCCCTACACCCCAAAATCTTGGGTGTGACGTTTGATCAGGATCTACATTTTGGTGAGCACGCAACCGCAATTGTTCCGAGAATTCAGAGCCGTAACAAAATCCTCAAATCCCTCGCTGGCAGTACTTGGGGAAAAGATAAAGAAATGCTCATGACTACATACAAAGCAATTAGCCAGCCGATTACGTGCTACGTGTCACCCATATGGTCGCCAAGCCTAAAAACCACCCACTGGAAGAAACTACAGGCCTGCCAAAATACTGCTCTCAGAATCGCCACGGGCTGTCTTCTTATGTCCCCAGAACACAATCTACATAATGAGGCGAGAATACTCCCCATCAGAGAGAGAAATGAGATGCTGACCAAACAGTTCCTGTTGAATACCCAGAAACCTGGGCATCCCAACAGACATCTGATTGATGAACCAGCACCGCCTAGGGGCTTAAGGAGTCATCTCCGTAAGCATTTTGAGGAAATACGGCACCTGAGAACCCAGCCGTATGAAGTGAAAAAACACAAGCAGGTCCTTGGTGAACTCCATAAACAGGCGTCGGACCTTTATGCCGGGAATTGCCCGGTGAATCCAGTACTTAACGAAAATTATCCAAAACTTGCGGAAGAGGAACGCATACTCCCCAGGGAAACGCGTGTCACTCTTGCTCAACTTCGTTCTGGATACTGTAACAGGTTAAACTCTTACCTATCCAGAATCAACCCCGACATACAAAATGTATGCCCCGCTTGCAATGTGTCCCCACATGACACCAACCATCTCTTCAATTGTAATGTGGAACCAACGCCTCTAACACCCCTTTATTTATGGTCCACCCCTGTTGAAACGGCAAGTTTCCTTGGACTCCCGTTAGAGGAATTGATGACAATTTGTGATCGGTCGCGGCTATTAGGTGGGGCGAGTATTGCTACAACAACAACAACAACAACTCCAACTGACGGAAAGATTGGCAGAGGGGTTCTACCTCAGCTACTATTATCGAGACAGGGCCAGAGAATAGGAGTAGCTATTAAGGGATATTGAATTTTTAAATAAATTTTATAACGTATTTTCAGAACTCCTTTGTTCATTTATTTCAATCGGAATAGGTTCTCCCACCTACTATAGGAACCCTGGTCGGACTGGGCATACCTCAGCAAAATAAGTGCGGCGTTCGTACAGGCAGAAAAGGACAACGGTAAATGGCAGGATCGGCTTACAGGCCTAGTTCTACAACACGCACCGACGACATCTACACTAAACATACCACAGGCAAGTAGTCGGTCGACATCTCCAAGTGCTACCAAAACGGATGGCGAGAATACAACCGGCGCATCCAACCAACACGGGGTCCCACAACCACCACTAGATGCGATGCAACAACCAGGCACATATGCAACAAATATGGACCGGGTAAGAAAATAGAGTTTAAAATACGACGTGGGCAAGGATCCTCTAGGGTTCATCGAACGCGTTGAAGAAACAGCAGAAGGATACGAAATAAACGTCAACTCGATACCAAGAGCAGTGCCGGAGTTACTCAAGGACAAAGCGTTGGTTTGGTACCGAAATAACAACCGGAGCTGAAAATAGTGGGACTCGTTCAAGAAGGATTTCCCAAAATTTTTCCTCAGCTCCATATACTTTGAACAATTGGACGACGAGATACGGACATGCATGCAAAGACCAGGAGAGAAGTTCAAGGATTATGTGCTAGCAGTACAAGGGCTGATGCGACTTGCCGCCTACACCGAAGATCAGAAGTTAAACCGCATATACCGAAACTCCCGCAGAGAAGTCCAACTGTATTGTTAAAAGAGGCGAGATCAGCAGCCTGGAATAAATGGTAAGTTTAGTAGAAAATTACGAAAATATCACCCCTGACAGAGATCAGATGCGACCAACGGGAAGGCCATTTTTACCACGGCTTCCACAAGAACATTGCCAATGCATACAGGTGGAGGAGCGAGAACGGCAGGCAGATGTAGACCCATCCCAGAAGTCAGACCCGGCACCAAGATACATCGATACAAGTACGGCGTGCAGACAATGCGGAGGAGGCGGCCAAGTCGCATACTGTTGCCGCAGCGCTCACATCGATTTCTGCTGGACATGCGGAAAGGTAGGCACCTTCACACGAGACTGTTGTAGACGAACGCAGAAACGGCCAGACACCTCATTGGCACCGAGGAGTGGAGTCTCCCCAAATGCAACCACGGAGAAAACTAAACATATTACGACAGACAAAGGGTCGGATCTTGGCAAGCATTACGGCGAATGGAGAGGAGGTGATAGCCGCAATAGACACAGGGGCGACGCGAAGCTTTGTAAGTGGAACAATGGCAAGGAGGTTGAAGACAGGTATATTCAAGACGATAGATACGCGAGTGATACTGGGAGATGGCAGATTTAAAACGATCATAGAAGCGGTAGATGCAGAAGTGAGAATGGGTTACCAAGTGCTGCGAAATGAAATGCTAATCCTACCAGGACTAGTCGACGAAGTGGTGATTGGAGCGGATTACCTTGCAAAGGCGAACATGGAGTAGAGATGCGGAGAACAAACACTAACATTGGAACAGACGATCAGGATGAGGAAGTGGTTACATGTATAACAATTGTTGAAAGTAGTCACGAAGATAACAGCCTAAAAATTGCGATAACAAACGAGTCGGTGAGTAAATTTCTTAACAAAAAATTGCAGATGTTCCAGCAGATGTCAGGGGTATCCAATGTGGCCACGCACAAGATAGTGATGAGAGACGACTGCCCCATAAAGCAAAGGTATTACCCGAAGAATCCAAAGGGAAAGTTAAACGTGGTGACAGATGCACCTTCGAGACATCCGATGGACGAGCAGCTGGGTACGCTGACGGTAGGGCAAAGAAAAGACGAGTGCGATTGGCTAAAAGCGAATATTGCAGAGGTAAGAAAGGCTCCGGAAAAATTCCCAGTCGAGGACGGAAAGCTATACAGGAGAATAGAGAGTCAAGTGGATGGTGAAGACGCAGTACCGTGGAAAGCTATGTGTACCGACCCCACAGAGAGTGCTGGCGGAAGTTCATAAAAAACACCAAGCGCAGGACACATGGGCGTTCGAAAATCTATTGCTCGATCGACGACACGATATTACTGGCCCGGAATGTTCAGATACGTAAGGGAGTACGTACAGCAATGTCATGGATGTCAGGTATACAAACATAGTCAAAAACAGGCCGCGGGAAAGATGTTAACTAAAATTCCAGAAGAACCGTGGTAATACAATGGCATTAGTTTTCGTTGACAGATTTTCAAAATGGGTGGAGATAATGGCAATTAGAAAGGCAACAACAGAGAACGTAATACGAGGATTTAGAGAGAGAATTTTGGCACGATTTGGCATCCCAAAGCTATTAATCACAGTCAACGGAGCGCAGTTCATGAGCAAATGTTTTAAGAAGTATTTGGAGGAGCTTGGCGTAAAACACCAGCTGACAGCACCATACACACCGCAGGAGAACCCGACAGAAAGAGGGAACCGTTAAATCAAGAGAACGATGATATCACAGTTTTCCCGGAATGAGCAGAGAACATGGGACGAGCTGATCGCATTAAACACAAGCGTATGTGAAGAAAACAAGGGTTCCCAATAGGAGATTTTCGAGATGGTACGACGGAAGAAAAAGCGAGCATCAGCAGAGCGGACAAAGCATCATAATTTAAGAAGAAGGCAATGGCGACCGGCTATAGGCGACCTAGTGCTGGTATAGGAGCATCAGCTGTCAAAAGCGGTGTTTAACTTTGCAGCCAAACTAGCGCCGAGGTTCAGTGGACATCACCGAGTAACCAAATTTGTATCACCAGTGATCGTAGATCTAGACAAAGTTTTCAGAGGAAGGAGGAGGACAGCCCACTTAAGTGAGCTGAAAGCATACCACGAAACCGACGCCGCCGACAACAACGAATCCAGGAAGCAAAGGCATGAACAGAGCAACAAGAAGAATGCTAGTGAAGATCAGATCCCGTCAACATCGTCCAATCGAACAGCAAACAATATTTCTGAGGTACAACAACAAAGAGAGAACAGCAAGTAGCCAGCCATCTGTAGTACACTTACACGAGTCAGCGAAGAGACCGAGAAACAACAAGGAGAGAACAAAAGTACATGCCAACAGCTGGCCACATACAGAGAGGCTCAAGTGCAAAACAATACGGAGAATCAGGTACGAACTTTTCCAGAAAATCTGGTACAGGTCGCTCGAGGAACCCAAGTACAGATCGCCAGAGGCTCGCTACCTGGATCAAGATTACACCTAGGAAGGCAGTTCGCTATACCGGCCCTTAACGAACACACACCCCGAGACAACTCCGGAATAACGGACTTATACGTGAGATTCTACTGCAACTCGAATCAAGTCGGTAGCAAAGTACACGCCCAACCGGACCAATGTCAAATCATACACGAAGAAATTTCATTTCAAGAAAATTCGGACGTCGGATCAAGCACTAAAGCCCGGTAACCTCTAACCGCAATATCATAATCACCTAAATATACTCTATATTAGCTCATGATATAACACATTTCTTTTAAAATCCACCATATGCGGTGGGAATACCCTCAGGAAAATCCACCAGTTTTTTATACAAAGTACATTCTGGCATCATACATACCACCAACTGGAAGGGCAGCGACGAGCAACAACATAGCAATATCCTGATGAAAGTTACAAAAACTAATTGGGTAAGAAGGATTGAGTGATACCCGCTGCCAGGAAAAGTACGTCTAACGCGTCAGGCCAAACCTCAAAATATCGTAAAGCGAATAACAATGAATACGCCTAATTATTTCGATTTTTCCAAAGAACAAAGTGAAGGGTGCGAGTGGGCCCCACTGAGGATGCGGCTACGGCGAACGACACCGGCTGCCACGTACGAGGAGGGAAGTGGCGATGACAGCACAGAGGAGTACAGGTCCGAATCCGAAGAGTGGCCGTCGTTCGGGACACTACCCCGATCCCCATTTCCTCAGGGAACGAGGACGAAAACTACAACGAACCACCACCAAAACAGCAGAGCGAGCTTTCGATACGCCAGAACGACGAAGAGGTACAGGGCCGTGGGTTCGTCGAATACAGGCGGCACGTCGCCCTCCGAATGCGGATATACGACCCCAACACGAGGACGGAACCCCCGAACAAGGTGAGGATCGTGGAAGCGATAGACGAAGCACCGGAGCAACGACGATAGCCAAATATTAAGCCGTAAGGCCAACGAGGTCAACGGCAGACTCAAAGACAGCGACAAAAAATATTAAGCCGCATGGCCAACGAGATCAGTGGCAGCCTCAAAGACAGTAACAGCGACATATTGATCGTGATGGCTAGCGAGGCTAGCGACAGCCACGACGACGCAGGCAGTATCGTAAGAGAGATAGGGCGCTGACTGTACGATGCTCAAACCACCACTCCGGCATGCTGGGACTACCAAACCGGCATTAACCCACTACCCCAGGGGCTTGTGGAAGAGATGCGAAAACTCCTGGACCAACCAGAGCGACGCACCCGACAATCCTTCAGGCGCGATCACTGCTTCCGAGTACGGATCAAACGCACCGGCATGGTGACCGTAAGCGTCGCTGCGGTAGGTGAGGGCGGAGTGTGAGGACCCCAAAACCAAGGGTTTTGTACCCTCACAACATATACTAATTTTTTTCCTTTTTCAACATACATTTTATACAATAATTGAATTTATAACCCTGAATTCACCATTTATACATTTTTATTACAGGTCAAAATACATATATGCTGTTGTATATGAAATTATTAATTACTAAATTGAAGGACAAACCAGACATGCGCACTTTTGCACACAAGCAAAATATTTACATTTTCGCCCACACAAATTTCAAATATAGGTCACCCTAACATACACTAAAACATTTGGAAGGGAAGTGGATACGCACAAAACATAAAATTGCGCCGGTCAACCAACCCTTTGCGCATCCAGTCAACTACAAATACAACATACATAATAATTTGAATAAACGGAGATCAGCAGCAAGTTGCCAAAAATAAACGCCGCTACTAATTGGAATTTTTCTATACATACTTACGCGCAAGGCGGCCACCGTGGTGTGATGGTAGCGTGCTCCGCCTACCACACCGAAAATCCTGGGTTCGCGCCTCGGGCAAAGCAACATAAAAATTTTAGAAATAAGGTTTTTCAATTAGAAGAAAATTTTTCCAAGCGCGATCGCCCCTCAGCAGTGTTTGGCAAGCACTTCAAGTGTATTTCTGCCATGAAAAGTTCTCAGTAGGTCCCGTCCCGCCAATTTGTAGGATAATAAATTAAAAAGGAGCACGACGCAAATTGGAAGAGAAGCTCGGCCTAAAATCTCTTCGGAGGTTATCGCGCCTTACATTTATTTTTATTTTTACTTACGCACAAGTATACGACACACCCACGCACGCCGTAAGCAGAAGTCGAAAGCATCAAGCGAGGCCAACATACCATCAGAACCAAGCGACAGCGAACACACGCATAAACACAAATGATTGAATTCAATAGGTTAAGCGAAGGTTGGAAAACACAGCAGGCATACACCAAACGTATGTACGAGATTAGGTACACTGATTTCTATGTATATTAGGGCTCCCGAAAATTGGGGTAAAGGTAAATGCCGAGATAGCGGATTATCCTACATGATCGAAAGTATGCACATACATATATATGTACAAACCATAGGCATGATACTGCAGGAAAGAAAACGTATGTTAGCATGTAAGCGTATGTATATACTAATAGAATACAGCGAAAGTAACGTTAGACTAGTATACGATTTTTGCATTTCTAACTTTTATAATTGTCCTTTGTTTATTTCTTACAATCGGAATAGGTTATCCCACCCATAGGAACCCTAGACGGACTGGGCATACCTCAGCAAAAATAAGTCAGTCACATATGGAGCTAGGAGATAGGAATATGGGTCGGTAGGCTTCTACCACTGACCAGAACACGACCTGAAGGTTTCTACTTCATTTCGTGATTAGTTTTATATTCTGTAGGAGGTTTCTACTCCAACTTACGGAGAGCTTAGCAGAGGGGTTCTACCTCAGCTACTCTTATCGAGAGAGGGCCAGAGAATAGGAGTAGCTATTAAGGGATATTGAGTTTTTAAATAAATTTTATAACGTATTTTCAAAACTCCTTTGTTTATTTATTTCAATCGGAATAGTTTCTCCCACCAACTATAGGAACCCTGGATGGACTGGGCATACCTCAGCAAAAATGAGTCCCTCACATATGGCCAAATTGCACTTTGATGAGTTTAATTGTAGACCTCGTTTATTAATCCGCTCTAATAGTGTCTTCAATAAAATTCTATTATCATCGAAAGTTGCCGTCGCTTTAAGTATGTCGTCCATATATATAATTATTTTCCATGCGTCAACTAAATCTCTAAAACTGTCGACTATGAAACGTTGGAAAACAGCCGGCGCAGTTTTAAGTCCGAACGGCATTTTGAGATATTCATACTGTCGATTCGGTGTCACAAACGCTGTGTATGGAATGTACCCCCTACTGTTATTTTTTTTAAACCTCTATAATCAACGCAGAGAAGGGTTCGACTATTTTTCTTTTTTTTTTACAAGTACTATGGCTAAAGCGTAAGGAAAATTACTCGCTCGTATAATACCGCCCTTTTGTAAATCTCTTAAAATATCCTGAACTATATTTCGATCGGCAAATGACAACCGTCTAGGTGCACAGTAAAAGGATACATCAGTTGTTAAGCGAATCTTCACTTGATATTCTATTGGTTCTACTAGCGGGACTAGCGTTTTATTCATACCAATTATATTATCACCGATCTTAACAGCATTAATCAGTGCATCAGATTTCAAAAGACTAAACTTGTTTAAGACTTCGTCCAGCTCATCGGACAAGGGGGTGCATTGGGTGTTTCTATACAACAATAACGTTCCCGTCGTATATATACGATTTATTTTAGTTAAGCGTATGTTAAATTTCTTCAAAAAGTTTCTACCAAGAATAACGGGCAAGCGCATTTCATTTTCAGGCAAAATATTCAATTTAATAATTTTTATTTCATTTTTAAATTTCACTTTACTAAGCACTTGACCCAAAATTTTTAATTTTAATCCACCTATCCTGCGATAATTATGTTGTGTCTCTCTTGTCCTTAAGCAACTATTCGGCACATACGATTTTTTCATAAAGTTAGTCGACCTACCCGCGTCAAGAGGAGAAATGAATTCGTTAAAGTTTGCACTCTCTTGTCGATTGGCCATAAAAGCAATATTTACTGAATTGAACGATTCTAATTCAGTAAGGTCGTCTTCACAAACGGCAGCAACTGGTTGGTCAGCACAGTGGCTGGCTGTTTCCTCCAACCTCGGCAGTGGATTTATCAGCTTTAGAAGGCTTTGCAAGAGTGGTGGATTGGTTAACGAGAGAAGCGGGCACTATACGTCGAGCCACTCCGACGTTTGGTTTTAAATATTTGGAGCGATTCACTAGCTTCTTTAACTCATCCAGTGATTGTAATGGCATGAGAAAATTTTTGTTATTGATTTTGTTCCCGATTCCATCAAAAATCAACTCGGAAAGTAAGTCTCCTGAACACTTCCTCGTTTTGCCAGAGCCTGCGTCGTCAGATTTTAGAAGTGTAATGACACTTCTTGTGGTTTCCACTTTCTCTCGCTCAGAATTTTGTAAACGTCATGTCGAGTAATTACATTCCAAATTACCGCCACCTTCAAATCCCGATAACTGAGTGCAGATGCCGCTGTCAAAAAGACACGCGCTGTACCATGTAACGCGCGGCGTAAACTTAATAGCTTAAATGGGTCATCTGTATTGACAGTGCGCATGATTTCCTCAAAGTCATCAAAGAAGTGACGGACTGATTGTGTAGCATTGTCCCACTAAACTTAGAAACGGCATGTTCAATTTCAGCGAATGAGGCTTTACAAACAATTGGTTGAGCAATCGAGGTTTTTAGTTCGTTAATTTGTCGCTGTAGTTCCAGCATTTCGCGCTCTTTTCTTAGCACTCGTAAATTTTCGTCCAAACTATCGGCGGTACAATTATTCGGAACGACAATGTCGTTTACAGCGGCAGCGTTATCGGCATCGGCAAAATAATTTATATCGGCAGCGGCATTTGCGTCGAAGTTATGACGTTCAGTAGCAATATTTTCGGCGACTGTTTTCCGGGAATCAGCAATATCTCTTGCCACATCAATTAAAGTGGCCCCGTTGTCCGGAGTCACCACATCTTCCATGTCCGATGTGTTCTCTTCCAGCATTTCGCCATTGTTGCAGTTTTTAGAAAATAAACGCTTAATTTGCACCATCGTGGCCGTAGCTGGAAAATCGACATCGGCCGCAATTAAGGCGTCAATGAAAAACTGCTTTGTAAGCTGTGTTGGCATATTATATTTTTTCTTTAATTTAACAATGGGTACTTGCGCCACACACCTGAAGTTATAACAACAATATATATTATAAACTTGTCCAGTTAATTTATTCTTTATGTAACAGCTATAAAATGGCTGACGTGTTCGCTCTGGTTTTCTTTCACGAATAATAAAATGAAGTATACATACATTATAAGAAAAGAAGTAGGAGGTAGAGAAAGAAAGATAAGTATGACAAAGCTGCCACCAAGCAGCGTCGTTACATAAAGTTTCCACTCAGAGTAAAAGTTACAAGTGTTAACATATAATTAAATACATTGTATTTGCGCAAAAGGTTGGCCAACATTGAATATTTTTCGCTTGTGCGCATTGAAAAAAACTAACAAGCGATCTTTGCTTGTTGCTTGCTATTAACATTCGACAACATTGCGAGCGACGAACACAATCGATGTTACTGGGCCAAATGCTCAGCGACCACTAAACTAAAGAGAATATGAATACGTGTGAATTGAGTGTCCACAGTTGTGCCACTATTTGCCGATATCTGAACTAAAATCATCTTATTGGTACTGGTTTAGTTCATTGATGAATGGATTTGCGACTCTTTATTTCGAGAGAGTGCTGTCAAAATGCACATTTTTGTCAATGATGCCACTCCAAACAAAAATGAATAAATCAGAATATGGGGATTTTTGACATACATTTCGTCGATTTTATAGTTTGGATCATGTGGCCCACTGGAGTACTTACCAATATACTCCACTGTAATGCAGCAATGGACCAACTCATGTTTCTACACGAACACACTATAAGCCGATCATTGCTCGTTTTTAACGATTGTAATCACTACACGATGTTTATTGGACTGTGGGTACTCCATGGATTACTTTGATGTAATGCGAAGCTGGAGTATATGGACCAGTCCTAGGACATCGCAATGTTAATTGGACCATATTTTTTGTATAAATTGTGGCTAATTTTGGAGTACTCGGTTGGTCCATAGCGCGTGCTGCATACATGCATGCATGGAGTACTCGCGATTTTTGCAGGGTCACAGTGAAAACCAAATATTCTCTTCAAATTTTAGTAAATCGGATCCAAATATAATAGTTAACATCATTTAGAGGATAGGGCTTATCTTACATGTCTGACGTTCCAGGTTCTGTGATCAATATGGAGGTTGCATTGGGACTTCATATTTACAAAACCAGTTTTTAGTGATAACTTTTGAAAGGGAAATAATATTTACCCTCCGCCTTCGAACTAATAATATTTACACAAAAACAAGTATTTTTATCTTTTTTTCGATATTTTTTTAACACATTTCTACAGTTGTAGGTCATACTAAAGTTTACCGAAATTTTCGTACAACTTTTTTGGGGAACAAGGTGGGATCTTTTGTTGTTGGTCGACATTTTCCGTCACTAGATTTTTGCTGGGTACTTATGTGATTGCCCATACTGCTCACACATATAGGGCAAATATTCAGAAACTTTCGGCTTGTACTGTTCACACAACTTTTTTGGGGAACAAGGTGAGATCTTTTGTTGTTGGCCGACATTTTCGGTCACTAGATTTGTGCTGGATTGCTTTAATGTGTACATTATACTGGGTCGAAAAAAAGTTGCTAATGTCCGCCCCTAACTTTAAAGATTATGTTGAGAGGGTTTCGGGTTTTGTTTAAATTTTTTTAAAATTGATGTGTCATTATTTCCGTTTAATGTCCTTTTAAGCTATGAAGTCGTTTTCACATGATTAGGTCAGCTAACAAAATTGTACCACCTCCCCCCCCCCCCCCCCTAATGTATGTTTTTTTCCTTACTAAACGAAAGTACTTAAAAATTCAAGAAAATATTGCTTTGAAACCATATTACTAAAATAATAAACAAAGAAGTTATAGCACTTTCAATATTTATTGCAACTGTTATTTTACCTGATTCTTATTATACTTAGACCTGAAACTCATGATATTTTCGGAGGAAAAAATGCAGGGTTTGCATTGAAGAGTTAATAAAGATATGCCAAATATCATGAATAGGGGAAGTTAAAGTAAATAAGTGAGTCAAACCTGTTGTTTCGTATTTATAATAATAACGCTATGCGACAAAATCAATCTTTTTTTTTGGGTATTGGACAAACCCCACATTTTTGTAGAGATTGAGGCTTAGGTAAACAAAGTACTATCTCCGTTTTTCGAACTTAGCCTCCAAAAATTAGATATCGGCTTACGTATTTCGAAGTTCGAAATTCTATGTTTCGAAATTTTATTTTTTTGTTAACGCTCCCCTTTCTACGATTTCGTACGTCGGCGGACGGTTATTTTCTATAAACAATTCATTAGCAACAATTCCTCCGTTATAAAATTAAGTAGGACTGCGCGCAGGCAGTCAGTAATTTTACAATAACAATTATAAAAGGTAGAAATGCAAAAACCGAATACTAGTCTAACGCTACTTTCGCTGATTATATTAGTATGTAAATACGCTTATATGCTAAAATACGTTTTCCCTTCTTCCATTATCATGTCTATGGTTTATATATATATATACATACACATGCATACTTTCGATTATGCAGGATAATCCACTATCCCGGCATTTAGTTTTACCCCAATTTTCGGGAGCCCTAATATACATATAAACCAGTGTACCTAGCATCGTACATCTGTTGGTTGTATGCCTGCCGTGTTTTCCAATCTTCGCTTTACCTATTGAATTCAATCATTTGTGTTTATGCGTGTGTTTGCTGTCGCTTGGTTCTGATGGTGCGTTGGCCTCGCTTTATGCTTTCGACTTCTGCTTACGGCGTGTGTTGGTGTGTACGTTGTGCGTAAGTATGTATAGAAAAATTTCAATTAGTAGCGGCGCTTATTTTTGGCGACTTGCTGCTGATCTCCGTTTATTCAAATTATTATGTATGTTGTATTTGTAGTTGATTGCACTGGATGCGCAAAGGGTTGGTTGACCGGCGCAATTTTATTTTTTGTGCGTATGCACTTCCCTTCCAAATGTTTTACTGTATGTTAGGGTGACTTATATTTGAAATATATGTGGGCGAAAATGTAAATATTTTCCTTGTGTGCAAAAGTGTGCAAGTCTGGTTTGTCCTTCAATTTAGTCATTAGTAATTCAATATACAACAGCATATATGTATTTTGACCTGTAATACATAAAGATATATCTAGTACATGTCGTAAAAATGTATAAATGGTAAATTTAGGGTTAAAAATTCAATTATTGTATAAAATGTATGTTGAAAAATGAAAAAAATAAGTATGTGTTGTGAGGGTACAAAACCCTCGGTTTTGGGGTCCTCACATTCCCCCCTCACGTACCGCAGCGAGGCTTAAGGTCACCATGCCGGTGCGTGTGATCCGTACTCGGAAGTAGTGCTCGCCCACACTGCGCCGGAAGGATTGTCGGGTGCGTCGTTTTTTTGGTTGGTCCAGGTGTTTCGTATCTCATCCACGAGCTCCTGGGTAGTGTGTTAATGCCTAGTCCTCGCTCTCTGAGGATCGGGGTAGGGTCGCGAACGACGGCCCACTCCTGGGATTCGGACCTGTACTCTTCGGTGCTGTCATCGCCACTTCCCTCCTCGTACGTTGCAGCCGGTGTCGTTCGCCGTAGCCGCATCCTCAATGGGGCCGACTCGCACCCTTCACTTTGTTCTTCGGAAAATCGAAATAATTAGGCGTATTCATTGTTACTCGCTTTACGATACTTTGAGGTTAGGCCTGCCGCGGCCCTTTATATATGTTTACTTCTGACGCGTTAGACGGTACTTTTCCTGGCACTCAATCCTCTTACAAAATTAGTTTTTGTAACTTTCATCAGGATATTGCTATGTTGTTGCTCGTCGCTGCCCTTCCAGTTGGTGGTATGTATGATGCCAGCCTGTACTTTGAATAAAAAACTGGTGGATTTTCCTTAGGGTGTTCCCACTTTATATGGTGGATTTTTTTTTGTATGTGTAAAAACGTGGTATATCATGAGGCTTGTTAAGGAGTATATTTATGCGATTATGTAATTGTGGTTAGAGTTTACCGGGATTTAGTGGTTGATCCGAAGCCCGGGTACTGCTTGATATGATATTTCTTCGTGTATGATTTGATACTGTTCCGGTTGGGCGTGTTCTTTACTACCGATTTGATTCGAGTTTCAGTAGAATCTCACGTAATAGTCAGTTTTTCCGGAGTTGTCTCGGGGTGTGTATTGGTAAGGGCCGGTATAGCGAACTGCCTTCCTAGGTGTAATCTTGATCCAGGTAACGGTCCTCTGGCGATCTGTACTTGGGTTCCTCGAGCGACCTGTACCTGATTCTCCGATGGTTTTGCACTTGAGTATTTCTGTATGCTACCAGCTGTTGGCTTGTACTTTGGTTCTCTCCTTGTTGTCTCTCGGTCTCTTCGCTGACTCGTCTAAGTGTATTACAGATGGCTGGCTACCTTGCTGTTCTCTCTTTGTTGTTGTACCTCGGAAATATTGTTTGCTGTTCGATTGGACGATGTTGACGGGATCTGATCTTCACTAGCATTCTTCTTGTTGCTCTGTTCATGCCTTTGCTTCCTGGATTCGTTGTTGTCGGCGGCGTCGGTTTCGTGGTATGCTTTCAGCTCACTTAAGTGGGCTGTCCTCCTCCTTCCTCTGAAAACATTGTCTAGCTCTACGATCACTGGTGATACAAATTTGGTTACTGGGTGAGGGCCACTGTACCTCGGCGCTAGTTTTGCTGCAAAGTTAAACACCGCTTTTGACAGCTGATGCTCCTTTACCAGCACTAGGTCGCCTATAGCCGGTCGCCATTGCCTTCTTCTTAAATATGATGCTTTGTCTGCTCTGCTGATGCTCGCTCTTGCTTCCGTCGTACCATCTCGAAAATCTCCTTCATCGTCATCGATTTCTCCGCTGGATTAGCTACTCTCTCACCTGTACGGAATGCATGGCCGTCGTAAAGGCTATCGGGAATCCTTGGTTCTCTGGTTCCCGGTCGATTCGCATACGCTTGTGTTTAATGCGAGTGTTATCTCTGATATCAGCTCGTCCCATGTTCTCTGCTCATTCCTTGAAAACTGCGCTATCATCCTCTTGTTGCAGTTCGCTCTGTCTGTCAGGTTCTCCTGAGGTGTGTATGGTGCTGTCAGCTGGTGTTTTACGCCAAGCTCCTTCAAATACTTCCTAAAACGTTTGCTCACGAACTGCGCTCCGTTGACTGTGATTAATACCTTTGGAATGCTAAATCGTGCCAAAATTCTCTCTCTAAATCCTCGTTTTACGCTCTCTGTTGTTGCCTTTCTAATTGCTATTATCTCCACACATTTTGAAAATCTGTCAACGAAAACTAATGCCATTGTATTACCATGTTTTAAGAAATATTTGGAGGAGCTTGGCGTAAAATACCAGCTGACAACACCATACACAGAGAGCCCGACAGAAAGAGCGACCGTAACATCAAGAGGATGATAGCACAGATTTCCGGGAATGAGCAGAGAACATGGGACGAGCTGATCGCATAATACACCAGCGTATGTGAATAGACCGGGTACAGTCCAGCATATGAAGTACAAGGCAGAGAAACAAGGATTGCCAATAGCCTTGGGCAAATATTCAGAAACTTTCGGGTTGTACTGTTCACAAAACTTTTTTGGGGAACAAGGTGAGATCTTTTGTTGTTGGCCGACATTTTCGGTCACTAGATTTGTGCTGGATTGCTTTAATGTGTACATTATACTGGGTCGAAAAAAAGTTGCTAATGTCCGCCCCTAAATTTAAAGATTATGTTGAGAGGGTTTCGGAAATTTTTTTTAAATGTTTTTAAAATTGATGTGTCATTATTTCCGTTTAATGTCCTTTTAAGCTATGAAGTCGTTTTCACATGATTAGGTCAGCTAACGAAATTGTACCACCCCCCCCCCCCCCCCCCCCTAATGTATGTTTTTTTCCTTACCAAACGAAAGTACTTAAAAATTCAAGAAAATATTGCTTTGAAACCATATTACTAAAATAATAAACAAAGAAGTTATAGCACTTTCAATATTTATTGCAACTGTTATTTTACCTGATTCTTATTATACTTAGACCTGAAACTCATGATATTTTCGGAGGAAAAAATGCAGGGTTTGCATTGAAGAGTTAATAAAGATATGCCAAATATTATGAATAGGGGAAGTTAAAGTAAATAAGTGAGTCAAACCTGTTGTTTCGTATTTATAATAATAACGCTATGCGACAAAATCAATCTTTTTTTTTGGGTATTGGACAAACCCCACATTTTTGTAGAGATTGAGGCTTAGGTAAACAAAGTACTATCTCCGTTTTTCGAACTTATCCTCCAAAAATTAGATATCGGCTTACGTAGTTCGAAGTTCGAAATTCTATGTTTCGAAATTTTATTTTTTTGTTAACGCTCCTCTTTCTACGATTTCGTACGTCGGCGGACGGTTATTTTCTAAAAACAACTCATTAGTAACAATTCCACCGTTATAAAACAATGTAGGACTGCGCGCAGGTAGTCAGTAATTTTACAACAAAATTATAAAAGGTAGAAATGCAAAAATCGAATACTAGCCTAACGCTACTTTCGCTGTATTTTATTAGTATATACATATGCTTAGATGCTAACATACGTTTTCCCTTCTTGCATTATCATGCCTATGGTTTGTACATATATATGTATATGCATACTTTCGATCATGTAGGATAATCCGCTATCCCGGCATTTAGCTTTACCCCAATTTTCGGGAGCCCTAATATACATAAAAACCCGTGTACCTAGCATCGTACATCTGTTGGTTGTATGCCTGCCGTGTTTTCCAATCTTCGCTTTACCTATTGAATTCAATCATTTGTGTTTATGCGTGTGTTTGCTGTCGCTTGGTTCTGATGGTGCGTTGGCCACGCTTGATGCTTTCGACTTCTGCTTACGTCGTGCGTTGGTGTGTCGTATGCTTCTGCGTAAGTATGTATAGCAAAATTCCAATTAGTAGCGGCGCTTATTTTTGGCGACTTGCTGCTGATCTCCGGTTTTTTCAAATTATTATGTATATTGTATTTGTAGTTGAGTGCATTGGATGCCCAAAGTGTTGGTTGGCCGGCGCAACTTTATGTTTTGTGCGTATCCACTTCCCTTCCAAAGGTTTTACTGTATCTTAGGGTGACCTATATTTGAAATTTATGTGGGCGAAAATGTAAATATTTTGTTTGCGCGCAAAAGTGCGCAAGTTTGATTTGTCCTTCAATTTAGTAATTACTAACTCAATATACAACAGAATATATGTATTTTGACGTGTAATTCATAAAGATATAGTACATGTCATAAAATGTCATAAAAATGTATAAATGGTAAATTCAGGGTTATAAATTCAATTATTGTATACAATGTATGTTGAAAATTGAATATGAAATTATATGTTGTGAGGGTACAAAACCCTCGGTTTTGGGGTCCTCGGCCTCCCTCCTCACACGATCCGTACGCCGAAGTGGTCGCCCATGCTGCCTTCTTCGTCACTGCCGTCGTTGGCTATCAGGCTCAATATGTCGCTGTTGTTGTCGTTGAGGCTGCCGTTGACCTCGCTGGCCAAACGGCTTAATATTTCGTTGCCGTCTTTGTGTTCGTTGCTGGCGTTTCGCTGCCCTTCCCGTCGGTGTTGTGTGTGATGCCAGACTATACTGTAACTGAAAGCTCGTGGATTTTTCTTAGGGTGTTCACACCGTATATGGTGGGGTCCTCGGCCTCCCTCCTCACACGATCCGCACGCCGAAGTGGTCGCCCATGCTGCCTTCGTCGTCACTGTCGTCGTTGGCTATCAGGCTCAATATGTCGCTGTTGTTGTCGTTGAGGCTGCCGTTGACCTCGCTGGCCAAACGGCTTAATATTTCGTTGTCGTCTTTGTGTTCGTTGCTGGCGTTTCGCTGCCCGTCCCGTCGGTGGTGTGTGTGATGCCAGTCTATACTGTAACTGAAAGCTCGTGGATTTTTCTTAGGGTTTCCCACCGTATATGGTGGATTTAAAAAAATGTGGTATATCATGAGCCTAGTTACAGGGTATATTTAAGTGATTATGCAATTATGGTTAGAGTTTATCGGGCTTTTAGTGGTTGATCCGATGTCCGGATATTTCTTGAAATGAAATTTCTTCGTGTATGATTTGCTACTGTTCCGGTTGGGCGTGTACGTTACTACCGATTTGATTCGAGTTGCAGTAGAATCTCACGTAATAGTCCGTTATTCCGGAGTTGTCTCGGGGTGTGTGTTCGTTTAGGGCCGTTATAGGGAACTGCCTTCCTATGTGTAATCTTGATCCAGGTATCGGTCCTCTGGCGATCTCTACTTGGTGCCTCGAGCGACCTGTACCTAATTTTCTGGAAAAGTTCGTACCTGATTCTCCGTATTGTTTTGCACTTGAGCGTCTCTGTATGCTACCAGCTGTTGGCTTGTACTTTGGTCCTCTTCATGCTGTCTCTCGGTCTCTTCGCTGACTAGTGTGAGCGTACCACAGATGGCTACCTCGCTGTTCTCTCTCTGTTGTTGCACCTCGGAAATATTGTTTGCTGTTCGATTGGACGCAGTTGACGGGATTTGATCTTCACTAACGTTATTCTTGTTACTCTGTTCATGCCTTTGCTTCCTGGATTCGTTGTTGTCGGCGGCGTCCGTTGCGTTGTATGCTTTCAGCTCACTTAAGTGGGCTGTCCTCCTCTTTCCTCTGAAAACTTTGTCTAGCTCCACTTTGTCGGGCGCCATATTTGACGGACTTATTTTTGCTGAGGTATGCCCAGTCCGTCCAGGGTTCTATAGTTGTTGGGAGAACCCATTCCGATTTAAATAAATAAACAAAGGAGTTCTGAAAATATGTTATAAAATTTATTTAAAAATTCAATATCCTTTAATAGCTATTCCTATTCTCTGGCCCTGTCTCGATAAGAGAAGCTGAGGTAGAACCCCGCTGCTAAGCTCTCCATCAGTTGGAATAGAAACCTCCTACTGAATATAAAAGTAATCACGAAATGAAGCAAAAACCTTCAGGTCGTGTTCTGGTCAGTGGTAGAAGCCCACTATCTCCTACCTTCTGATCTTACAAGCTTATTTTTCGCCCTTATATACGATTTCGTACGTCGGCGGACGGTTATTTTCTATAAACAATTCATTAGCAACAATTCCTCCGTTATAAAATTAAGTAGGACTGCGCGCAGGCAGTCAGTAATTTTACAATAACAATTATAAAAGGTAGAAATGCAAAAACCGAATACTAGTCTAACGCTACTTTCGCTGATTATATTAGTATGTAAATACGCTTATATGCTAAAATACGTTTTCCCTTCTTCCATTATCATGTTTATGGTTTATATATATATATATACATACACATGCATACTTTCGATTATGCAGGATAATCCACTATCCCGGCATTTAGTTTTACCCCAATTTTCGGGAGCCCTAATATACATATAAACCAGTGTACCTAGCATCGTACATCTGTTGGTTGTATGCCTGCCGTGTTTTCCAATCTTCGCTTTACCTATTGAATTCAATCATTTGTGTTTATGCGTGTGTTTGCTGTCGCTTGGTTCTGATGGTGCGTTGGCCTCGCTTTATGCTTTCGACTTCTGCTTACGGCGTGTGTTGGTGTGTACGTTGTGCGTAAGTATGTATAGAAAAATTCCAATTAGTAGCGGCGCTTATTTTTGGCGACTTGCTGCTGATCTCCGTTTATTCAAATTATTATGTATGTTGTATTTGTAGTTGATTGCACTAGATGCGCAAAGGGTTGGTTGACCGGCGCAATTTTATTTTTTATGCGTATGCACTTCCCTTCCAAATGTTTTACTGTATGTTAGGGTGACTTATATTTGAAATATATGTGGGCGAAAATGTAAATATTTTCCTTGTGTGCAAAAGTGTGCAAGTCTGGTTTGTCCTTCAATTTAGTCATTAGTAATACAATATACAACAGCATATATGTATTTTGACCTGTAATACATAAAGATATATCTAGTACATGTCGTAAAAATGTATAAATGGTAAATTTAGGGTTAAAAATTCAATTATTGTATAAAATGTATGTTGAAAAATGAAAAAAATAAGTATGTGTTGTGAGGGTACAAAACCCTCGGTTTTGTGGTCCTCACATTCCCCCCTCACGTACCGCAGCGAGGCTTAAGATCACCATGCCGGTGCGTGTGATCCGTACTCGGAAGTAGTGCTCGCCCACACTGCGCCGGAAGGATTGTCGGGTGCGTCGTTTTTTTGGTTGGTCCAGGTGTTTCGTATCTCATCCACGAGCTCCTGGGTAGTGTGTTAATGCCTCGTCCTCGCTCTCTGAGGATCGGGGTAGGGTCGCGAACGACGGCCCACTCCTGGGATTCGGACCTGTACTCTTCGGTGCTGTCATCGCCACTTCCCTCCTCGTACGTTGCAGCCGGTGTCGTTTGCCGTAGCCGCATCCTCAATGGGGCCGACTCGCACCCTTCACTTTGTTCTTCGGAAAATCGAAATAATTAGGCGTATTCATTGTTACTCGCTTTACGATACTTTGAGGTTAGGCCTGCCGCGGCCCTTTATATATGTTTACTTCTGACGCGTTAGACGGTACTTTTCCTGGCACTCAATCCTCTTACAAAATGAGTTTTTGTAACTTTCATCAGGATATTGCTATGTTGTTGCTCGTCGCTGCCCTTCCAGTTGGTGGTATGTATGATGCCAGCCTGTACTTTGAATAAAAAACTGGTGGATTTTCCTTAGAGTGTTCCCACTGTATATGGTGGATTTTTTTTTGTATGTGTAAAAACGTGGTATATCATGAGGCTTGTTAAGGAGTATATTTATGCGATTATGTAATTGTGGTTAGAGTTTACCGGGATTTAGTGGTTGATCCGAAGCCCGGGTACTGCTTGATATGATATTTCTTCGTGTATGATTTGATACTGTTCCGGTTGGGCGTGTTCTTTACTACCGATTTGATTCGAGTTTCAGTAGAATCTCACGTAATAGTCAGTTTTTCCGGAGTTGTCTCGGGGTGTGTATTGGTAAGGGCCGGTATAGCGAACTGCCTTCCTAGGTGTAATCTTGATCCAGGTAGCGGTCCTCTGGAGATCTGGACTTGGGTTCCTCGAGCGACCTGTACCTGATTCTCCGATGGTTTTGCACTTGAGTATCTCTGTATGCTACCAGCTGTTGGCTTGTACTTTGGTTCTCTCCTTGTTGTCTCTCGGTCTCTTCGCTGACTCGTCTAAGTGTATTACAGATGGCTGGCTACCTTGCTGTTCTCTCTTTGTTGTTGTACCTCGGAAATATTGTTTGCTGTTCGATTGGACGATGTTGACGGGATCTGATCTTCACTAGCATTCTTCTTGTTGCTCTGTTCATGTCTTTGCTTCCTGGATTCGTTGTTGTCGGCGGCGTCGGTTTCGTGGTATGCTTTCAGCTCACTTAAGTGGGCTGTCCTCCTCCTTCCTCTGAAAACATTGTCTAGCTCTACGATCACTGGTGATACAAATTTGGTTACTGGGTGAGGGCCACTGTACCTCGGCGCTAGTTTTGCTGCAAAGTTAAACACCGCTTTTGACAGCTGATGCTCCTTTACCAGCACTAGGTCGCCTATAGCCGGTCGCCATTGCCTTCTTCTTAAATATGATGCTTTGTCTGCTCTGCTGATGCTCGCTCTTGCTTCCGTCGTACCATCTCGAAAATCTCCTTCATCGTCATCGATTTCTCCGCTGGATTAGCTACTCTCTCACCTGTACGGAATGCATGGCCGTCATAAAGGCTATCGGGAATCCTTGGTTCTCTGGTTCCCGGTCGATTCGCATACGCTTGTGTTTAATGCGAGTGTTATCTCTGATATCAGCTCGTCCCATGTTCTCTGCTCATTCCTTGAAAACTGCGCTATCATCCTCTTTATGTTGCAGTTCGCTCTGTCTGTCAGGTTCTCCTGAGGTGTGTATGGTGCTGTCAGCTGGTGTTTTACGCCAAGCTCCTCCAAATACTTCCTAAAACGTTTGCTCACGAACTGCGCTCCGTTGACTGTGATTAATACTTTTGGAATGCTAAATCGTGCCAAAATTCTCTCTCTAAATCCTCGTTTTACGCTCTCTGTTGTTGCCTTTCTAATTGCTATTATCTCCACACATTTTGAAAATCTGTCAACGAAAACTAATGCCATTGTATTACCATGTTTTGAGCGTGGCATTGGTAATACCCTTGTTTTATGGGACGGTCGTCCCTCATCACTATCTTGTGCGTGGCCACGTTGGATACACCTGACATTTCCACGAACATCTGTAATTCTTTGTTGTGAAATTTACTCACCATTTCGTCTGTATTCGCAACTTTTAGGCTGTTATCTTTGTGACTACTTCCATTTCTACTTTCGACCATTGTTGTACATGTGACCGCTTCCTCATCCTGATTGTCTGTGTTCAAGGTTAGCGTTTGTTCTCCGCATCTAACCTCCATGTTCATCTTCGCCAGGTAATCCGTTCCAAGCACCACTTCATCGACTAATCCTGGTAGGATTAGCATTCCATTGCGCAGCGCTTGGTTACCCATTCTCACTTCTGCATCTACCGCTTCTATGATCGTCTTGAGTGTGTCATCTCCCAGTATCACTCGCGTTTCTATCGTCTTGAATATACCTGTCTTCAGCCTTCTTGCCATTGTTCCACTCACAAAGCTTCGCGTAGCCCCTGTATCGATTGCGGCACCACCTCCTCGCCATTCAACGTGATGTTTGCCAAGATCCGACCCTTTGTGTCTCGTAATATGTTTAGTTTTCCCCGTGGTTGCGTTTGGGGAGACCACACTCCTCGGTGCCAATGAGGTCTCTGGCCGTTTCCCTGCGTGCATCTACAGCAGTTTCGTATTAGCGTGCCTACCTTACCGCATATCCAGCAGAATTCGATGCGCGAACTACGGCAACCGTATGCGACATGGCCGCCTCCTCCGCATTGTCTGCACGCCGTACTTGTATCGATGTATCTTGGTGCCGGGTCTGACTTCTGGGATGGTTCATCCTCTGCTACTGTTGCCGTAGTGCGCGCATCGAATTTTGCTGGACATGCGGAAAGTTAGGCATGCTCACACGAAACTGTTGTAGACGCACGCAGGAAAATGGCCAGAGACCTAATTGTCACCGAGGAGTGGGGTCCCCCCAAATGCAACCACGTAGAAAACTAAACACATTACGGCAGACAAAGGGCCGGATCTTCGCAAGCATCACGGTGAATGGCGAAGAGGTGGTAGCCGCAATCGATACAGGGCGACGCGAAGTTTTGTAAGTGGAACAATGGCAAGGAGGCTGAACACAAGTGTATTCAAGACAATAGAGCCGCGATTAATACTGGGAGATGGCAGATTTAAAACGATCGTTGAAGCGGTAGATTCAGAAATGAGAATGGGTAATCAAGTGCTGCGAAATGAAATAATAATCCTACCAGGACTAGTCGACGAAGTGGTGCTTGGAACGGATTACCTGGCGAAGGTGAACATGGAGATGTATGCGGAGAACAATCGCTAACCTTGAACACAAACAATCAGGAGGAGGAAGCGGACACATGTACAACAATCGTCGAAAGTGGAAATGGATGTAGCCACATAGATAACTGCCTAAAAGCTGCGAATACAGACGAGTCGGTGAGTAAATTTCTCAACAAAGAATTACATATGTTCGGGGAAATGTCAGGTGTATCCAATGTGGCCACACACAAGATAGCGATGAGAGACGACTGCCCCATAAAACAAAGGTGTTACCCGAAAAATCCAAAGGGAAAGGTAAACGTGGTGACAGATGCACTTTCGAGACAGCCGATGGACGAGCAACTAGGCACGTTGACGCTAGAGCAAGGCAAAGACGAGTGCAAGTGGCTAAAAGGGAAGAAGGCAGAGGTAAGAAAGGCTCCGGAGGAATTCCATGACTATGCGATCGAGGACGGAAAGCTATACAGGAGAATAGAGAGTCAAGTTGATGGTGAAGACGCAGTACCGTGGAAGCTATGTGTACCGACCCCTCAGAGACGCAGAGTGCTGGTGGAAATTGATGACACACCAAGCGCAGGACACATGGGCATTCGAAAATCAATTGCGCGAGCGACGACACGATATTACTGGCCCGGAATCTTCAGAGACATAATAAAGTACTTACAGCAATCTCATGGATGTCAGGTATACAAACCTAGTTAACAACACGCCGCGGGTAAGTTGTTAACTAAAATTCCAGAAGAACCGTGGGCAACAGTGTGTGCAGACTTTGTTGGTCCAATGCTACGCTCAAAACATGGTAATACAATGGCATTAGCTTTCGTTGACAGATCAAAATGGGTGGAGATAATGGCAATTAGAAAGGCAACAACAGAGAGCGTAATACGAGGATTTAGAGAGAGAATTTTGGCACGATTTGGCATTCCAAAGGTATTAAACACAGACAACGGAGCGCAGTTCGTGAGCAAACGTTTTAAGGAGTATTTGGAGGAGCTTGGCGTAAAACACCAGCTGACAGCACCATACACACCGCAGGAGAACCCGACAGAAAGAGCGAACCGCAACATCAAGAGTATGATAGCACAGTTTTCAGGGGATGAGCAGAGGACATGGGACGAGCTGATACCACAGATAACACTCGCATTAAACACAAGCGTATGTGAATCGACCGGGTACAGTCGAGCATATGTAGTAGAAGGCAGAGAGCCAAGGATTCCCAATAGCCTTTACGACGAGCATATTTTCGGTAGAGGTGAGAGCGTAGCTAATCCAGCGGAGAAATCGATGAAGGTTAAGGAGATATTCGTGATAGTACGAAGGAAGCAAGAGCGAGCATCAGCAGAGCAGACAAAGCATTATAATTTAAGAAGAAGGCAATGGCAACCGGCTATAGGTGACCTAGTGCTGGTAAAGGAGCATCAGCTGTCAAAAGCGGTGCATAACTTTTCAGCCAAACTAGCGCCGAGGTACAGTGGACCTCACCGAGTAACCAAATTTGTATCACCAGTGATCGTAGAGTTAGACTACGATTTCAGAGGAAGGAGGAGGACAGCCCACTTAAGTGAGCTGAAAGAATACCACGAAACCGACACTGTCGACAACAAGGAATCCAGGAAGCAAAGGCATGAACAGAGCAGCAAGAAGAATGCTATTGAAGATCAGATCCCGTCAACATCGTCCAATAAAACAGCAAACAATATTTCCGAGGTACAACAACAGAGAGAGAACAGAAAGTTAGCCAGCCATCTGTAGTACACTTACACGAGTCAGCGAAGAGACCGAGAGACAACAAGGAGAGAACCAAAGTAGAAGCCAACAGCTGGTAGCATACAGAGACGCTCAAGTGCAAAACTATACGGAGAAGCAGGTATGATCATTTCCAGAAAATCAGGTACAGGTCGCTCGAGGAACCCAAGTACAGGTCGCCAGAGGACCGATACCTGGATCAAGATTACACCTAGGAAGGCAGTTCGCTATAGCAGTCCTAAACGAACACACACCCCGAGACAACTCCGGAATAGCGGACTATTATGTGAGATTCTACTGCAACTCGAACCAAATCGGTAGTAACGTACACGCCCAACCGGAACAGTATCAAATCATACACGAAGAAATTTAATTTCAATAAGTACCCGGACTTCGGATCAAGCACTAAAGCCCGGTAAACTCTAACCCCAATGATCACATAAATATACTCCCTAACTAGGCTCATGATATACCACGTTTTTACAAAAAAAAAATCCACCATATACGGTGGGAGCACCATAAGGAAAATCCACCAGTTTTTCATTGACAGTATAGACTGGTATCACACCTACCACAAAGTGGAAGGGCAGCGACGAGCAACAACATAGCAACATCCTGATGAAAGTTACAAAACCTAATTTGGTAAGAAGGATTGAGTGATACCCACTGCCAGGAAAAGTACCGTCTAACGCATCAGAAGAAAACATATATAAACCGGGCCGCGGCAGGCCAAACTTCAAAGTATCGTAAAGCGAGTAACAATGAATACGCCTAATTATTCCGATTTTTCCGATGACCATAGTGAAGGGTGCGAGTGGGCCCCATTTAGGACGCGGCTACGGCGAAAAACAGCGGCTGCCAGGTACGGGGAGGGAAGTGGCGATGATAGCGCCGAGGAGTACAGGTCCGAATCCGAGGAGTGGGCCATCGTTCGGGACCCTACCCCGATCCCCATTTCCTCAGAGAGCGAGGACGAAGACGACAACGAACCACCACCAAAGCAGCAGAGCGAGCTTTCAATATGCCAGGACGACGAAGAGGTACAGGGCCGGGGGTTCGTCGAATACAGGCGGCACGTCGCCCTCCGAATTTGGATATACGACCCCAACCCGAGGACGGAACCCCCGACCAAGGTGAGGATCGTGGAAGCGATAGACGAAGCACCGAACCAAGACGATAACCAAACATTAAGTCGTAAAGCCAGCGAGGTCAACGCCAGCCTCAAAACCAACGACGACAGCGGAATATTAAGCCGTATGGCCAGCGAGGTCGACGGCAGCCTCAAAGACAGAAACAGTGACATATTGAGCCTGATGGCCAGCGAGGCTAACGACAGCCACGAAGACGCCGGCAGCATCCTAAAGGAGATAGGGCGCTGGCTGAACGAAGCTCAGACCAACACACCGGCCTGCTGGGACCACCAATCAGGCATTAACCCACTACCCCAGGAGCTCGTGGAAGAGATACGAAAACTCCTGGACCAAGCAGAGCGACGCACCCGACAATCCTTCCAGCGCAGTGTGGGCGATCACTGCTTCCGAGTACGGATCACACGCACCGTCATGGTGACCGTAAGCCTCGCTGCGGTAGGTGAGGGGGGAGTGTGAGGACCCCAAAACCGAGGGTTTGTACCCTCACAACATATACTTATTTTTTCATTTTTCAACATACATTTTATACAATAATTTAATTTATAACCCTGAATTTACCATTTATGCATTTTACGACATTTACTATATCTTTATGAATTACACGTCAAAATATATATATTCCGTTATACATTGAACTAATAATTACTAAATTGAAGGACAAATCAGACTTGCGCACTTTTGCCCGCAAACAAAATATTAACATTTTCGCCCACATAAATTTCAAATATAGGTCACCCTAACATACACTAAAACATTTGGAAGGGAAGTGGATACGCACAAAACATAAAATTGCGCCGGTCAGCCAACCCTTTGCGCATCCAATGCACTCAACTACAACTACAACATACATAATAATTTGAATAAACGGGGATCAGCAGCAATTCGCTAAAAAAAGCGCTGCTACTAATTGGAATTTTGCTATACATACTTACGCACAAGCATACGACACACCAACGCACGCCGTAAGCAGAAGTCGAAAGCATCAAGCGAGGCCAACGCACCATCAGAACCAAGCGACAGCGAACACACTCATAAACACAAATGATTGAATTCAATAGGTAAAGCGAAGGTTGGGAAACACGGCAGGCATACAACAAACGTATGTACGAGATTAGGTACACTGATTTCTGTGCCTATTAGGGCTCCCAAAAATTGGGGTAAAGCTAAATGCCGGGATAGCGGATTAATCTACATGATCAAAAGTATGCATATACATATATATGTACAAATCTTAGGCATGATAGTGGAAGAAGGGAAAACATATGTTAGCATGTAAGCGTATGTATATACTATTAGAATACAGCGAAAGTAACGTTGGACTAGTATTCGATTTTTGCATTTCTACCTTTTATAATTGTTATTATAAAGTTACTGACTGCCTGCGCACAGTCCTACATAATTTTATAACGGAGGAATTGTTACTAATGATTTGCTTTTAGAAAGTAGCCGTCTGCCGACGTACGAAATCAAATATAATGGCGACAAATTAGCTTGTAAGATCAGAAGCTAGGAGATAGGCATATGAGTCAATGGAAATCTACCACTAACCAGAACACGACCTGAAGGTTTTTAATTCATTTCGTGATTATTTTTATATTCTGTAGGAGATTTCTACTCCAACTGACGGAGAGCTTAGCAAAGGGTTTCTATCTCAGCTACTCTTATCGAGACAGGGCCAGAGAATAGGAGTAGCTATTAAAGGATATTGAATTTTTAAATAAATTTTATAACGTATTTTCAGAACTCCTTTGTTTGTTTATTTCAATCGGAATAGGTTCTCCCACCAACTCTAGGAACCCTGGGCGGACTGGGCATACCTCGGCAAAATAAGTCAGGATCGGCTTACAGACCTAGCTCTACAACACGCACGGACGATATCTACACTAAACATACCACAGGCAAGTAGTCGGCGACATCTCCAAGTGCTACCAAAATGGATGACGAGAATACAACCGGCGCATCCAACCAACACGGGTCGCACAACCACCACTATATGCGATGCAACAACCTGGCACATACGCAACAACTATCCGGTCCGAAAATATAGTTTAAAATACGTCGGGGCAAGGATCCTCTAGGGTTCAACGAACGCGCTGAAGAAATAGCAGAAGGATACGGAATAAACGTCAACTAGATACCAAGAGCATTGCCGGAGTTACTCAAGGAAAAAGCATTGGTTTGGTACCGAAATAACAACCGGAGCTGAAAAGAGTGGGACTCGTTCAAGAAGGATTTCTTAAAATTTTTCCTCAGCTCCATATACTTCGAGCAATTGGACGACGAGATACGGGCATGCATGCAAAGACCAGAAGAGAAGTTCAAGGATTATTTGCTAGCAGTACAAGGGCTGATGCGACATGCCGCCTACACGGAAGATCATAAGTTAAACCGCATATACCGGAACTCCCGCAGAGAAGTCCAACTGTATGTTAAAATAGGCGAGATCAGCAGCCTGGAAGAATTTGTAAGTTTAGTTGAAAATTACGAAAGTATCACCCCTTACAGAGATCCGATGCGACCAACGGCAAGGCCATTTATACCACGGCGTCCACAAGAACGTTGCCAATACATACAGGTGGAGGAGCGAGAACGGTAGGCAGAAGTACACCCATCCCAGAATTCAGACCCGGCACCAAGATACATCGATAATAGTACGGCGTGCAGACGGTGCGGAGGAGGCGGCCATGTCGCATACGGTTGCCGTAGAGCTCGCATCGAATTGTGCTGTACATGCGGAAAGGTAGGCACCCTCACACGAAACTGTTGTAGACGAACGCAGGGAAACGTCCAGAAACCTCATTGGCACCGAGGAGTGGGGTCTCCCCAAATGCAACCACGGGGAAAACTAAACATATTACGACAGACAAAGGGTCGGATCTTGGCAAGCATCACGGTGAATGGCAAGGAGGTGATAGCCACAGTAGACACAGGGGCGACGCGAAGCTTTGTAAGTGGAACAATGGCAAGGAGGTTGAAGACAGGTATATTCAAGACGATAGAGACGCGAGTGATACTAGGAGATGGCAGATTTAAAACGATCGTAGAAGCGGTAGATGCAGAAGTGAGATTGGGTAACCAAGTGCTGCGAAATGAAATGCTAATCCTACCAGGACTAGTCGACGAAATGGTGATTGGAGCGGATTACCTGGCAAAGGTGAACATGGAGTTGAGATGGGGAGAGCAAACACTAACACTAGAACAGACGATCAGGATGAGGAAGCGGTTACATGTATAACAATGGTTGAAAGTAGTAACGAAGATAACAGCCTAAAAATTGCGATAACAGACGAGTCGGTGAGTACAATTCTTAAAAAAAATTGCAGATGTTCCAGCAGATGCCAGGGGTATCCAATGTGGCCACGCACAAGATAGTGATGAGGGACGACTGCCCCATAAAACAAAGGTATTACCCGAAGAATCCAAAGGGAAAGTTAAACGTGGTGACAGATGCACCTTCGAAACATCCGATGGACGAGCAGCTGGGTACGCTGACGGTAGAGCAAAGAAAAGACGAGTGCAATTGGCTAAAAGCGAAGATTGCAGAGGTAAGAAGGGATCCGGCAAAATTCCCAGACTATGCGGTCGAGGACGGAAAGCTATACAGGAAAATAGAGAGTCAAGTGGATGGTGAAGACGCCGTACCGTGGAAGCTATGTGTACCGACCCCACAGAGACGCAGAGTGCTGGCGGAAGTTCATGACACACCAAGCGCAGGACACATGGGCGTTCGAATATCTATTGCACGAGCGACGACATGATATTACTGGCCCGCAATGTTCAGAGAAGTAAGGAAATACGTACAACAATGTCATGGATGTCAGGTATACAAACCTAGTCAACAACAGGCCGCGGGAAAGATGTTAACTAAAATTCCAGAAGAACCGTGGTAATACAATGGCATTAGTTTTCGTTGACAGATCAAAATGGGTGGAGATAATGGCAATTAGAAAGGCAACAACAGAGAGCGTAATACGGGGATTTAGAGAGAGAATTTTGGCACGATTTGGCATCCCAAAGGTATTAATCACAGCCAACGGAGCGCAGTTCGTGAGCAAACATTTTAAGAAATATTTGGAGGAGCTTGGCGTAAAATACCAGCTGACAGCACCATACACAGAGAGCCCGACAGAAAGAGCGACCGTAACATCAAGAGGATGATAGCACAGATTTCCGGGAATGAGCAGAGAACATGGGACGAGCTGATCGCATAATACACCAGCGTATGTGAATAGACCGGGTACAGTCCAGCATATGAAGTACAAGGCAGAGAAACAAGGATTGCCAATAGCCTTTGCGACCAGCATACATTCGGTACAGGTGAGAGAGTAGCTAATCCGGCAGAGAAATCGATGAAGATGAAGGAGATTTTCGAGATGGTACGAGGGAAGCAAGGGCGAGCATCAGCAGAGCAGGCAAAGCATCATAATTTAAGAAGAAGGCAATGGCGACCGGCTATAGCCGACCTAGTGCTGGTAAAGGAGCATCAGCTGACAAAAGCGGTGGATAACTTTGCAGCCAAACTGGCGCCCAGGTACAGTGGATCTCAGCGAGTAACCAACTTTGTATCACCAGTGATCGTAGAGCTAGACAAAGTTTTCAGAGGAAGGAGGAGGACAGCCCACTTCAGTCAGCATACCACGAAACCGACGCGCCGAGAACAACGAATCCAGGAAGCAAAGGCATGAACAGAGCAACAAGAAGATTACTAGTGAAGATCGAATCCCGTCAACATCGTCCAATCAAACAGCAAACAATATTTCCGAGGTACAACAACAGAGAGAGAACAGCGAGGTAGCCATTTGTGGTACGCTTACACGAGTCAGTGAAGAGACCAAGAGACAACAAGGAGAGAAACAAAGTACAAGCCAACAGCGGGTAGCATACAGAGACGCTCAAGTGCAAAAAAATACGGAGAATCAGGTATTAACTTGTCCAGAAAATCAGGTACAGGTCGCTCGAGGAACCCAAGTCCAGGTCGCCAGAGGACCGATACCTGGATCAAGATTACACCTACGAAGGCCGTTCGCTATAGCAGTCCTAAACGAACACACACCCCGAGAAAACTCCGGAATAGCAGATTATTACGTGATTTTCTACTGCAACTCGAACCAAATCGGTAGTAACGTACACGCTCAACCGGAACAGTATCAAATCATACACGAAGAAATTTAATTTCAAGAAGTACCCGGACTTCGGATCAAGCACTAAAGCCCGGTAAACTCTAACCCCAATAGGTAGGTGAGGGGGGAGTGTGAGGACCACAAAACCGAGGGTTTGTACCCTCACAACATATACTTATTTTTTCATTTTTCGACATACATTTTATACAATAATTTAATTTATAACCCTGAATTTACCATTTATACATTTTACGACATATACTATATCTTTATGAATTACACGTCAAAATACATATATTCCGTTACACATTGAACTAATAATTACTAAATTGAAGGACAAATCAGACTTGCGCACTTTTGCACACAAGAAAAATATTTACATTTTCGACCACATAAATTTCAAATATAGGTCACCCAAACATACACTAAAACATTTGGAAGGGAAGTGGATACGCACAAAACATAAAATTGCGCCAGTCAACCAAACCTTTGTGCATCCAGTCAACTACAAATACAACATACATTATAATTTGAATAAACGGAGATCAGCAGCTAGTCGCCAAAAATAAGCGCCCCTACTAACTGAAATTTTTCTATACATACTTACGCAAAAGCATACGACACACCCACGCACGCCGTAAGCAGAAGTCGAAAGCAACAAGCGAGGCCAACGTACCATCAGAACCAAGCTACAGCGAACACACGCATAAACACAAATGATTGAATTCAATAGGTTAAGCGAAGGTTGGAAAACACAGCAGGCATACAACAAACGTATGTACGAGATTAGGTACACTGATTTCTATGTATATTAGGGCTCCCGAAAATTGGGGTAAAGCTAAATGCCGGGATAGCGGATTATCCTACATGTACAAACCATAGGCATGATACTGCAAGAAGGGAAAACGTATGTTAGCATGTAATCGTATGTATATACTAATAGAATACAGCGAAAGTAACGTTAGACTAGTATTCGATTTTTGCATTTCTACTTTTTGTAATTATTATCGTAAAATTACTGGCTGCCAGCGCGGTGTTATAACCGCACTGCGTTACCCAGCCTTTACGCACTAAACACACCCCTGAGTGCAAATGGCATCGCTGTCAGCTGTTGCTGAACAGCAATGCCAATTGCACTCAGCAGGGCCAATTGCATTCAGCAATGAAAAATGATGGCCGCTGAGGTGGGTTGAGAAAACGAATTAGATGAGAGTCGTGTGAGTGAACAAGAGTGGCGGTCGTGCTAATAGTAGATAAGAAAAGTGAAAGTATTTATGAACTAAATTTATTAAAGATGTAAATGTTTAAAATAAAAAGAAACACTCTATTGTAAAATATAAAAACAACATTTTATTTATTTAAACAATAAACAGAAAAAGTAAGTGTGGGTGTGTAGTGGCAGCGAGTGTGTGGGCAAAAACATTTTTTCATGGTGTCTAAGATGGACACCTTATATGGCGACCGTGACGCCAGGCCTTGCAATGGCGGCCATAGTGGCGAAGAGGCAGACCTCTTAAAAACTGAAAAAATTAAAACAAAATCTTAAAATGCTAAAAACCTAAAAATTAATTAAATTAATTAAAAATGAATTAAACAAATAAAAATTTTGCGAAAGAATGAAAATTTAATTTACAAAAAATTAAAAAATATGAAAGGCGCAATTATACTAAGTAAACAATGTCTGCCTGACGCGTCTTAAGTGCACTCATTTTGATTGAAGTATAGTTTAAACCGGCGGCCACCATGGTGTGATGGTAGCGTGCTCCGCCTAACACAACGTATGCCCTGGGTTCGCACCCCGGGCAAAGCAACATCAAAATTTTAGAAATAAGGTTTTTAAATTAGAAGAAAATTTTTCTAAGCGGGGTCGCCCCTCGGCAGTGTTTGGCAAGTGCTCCGGGTGTATTTCTGCCATGAAAAGCTCTCAGTGAAAACTCATCTGCCTTGCAGATGCCGTTCGGAGTCGGCATAAAACATGTAGGTCCCGTCCGGCCAATTTGTAGGGAAAATCAAGAGGAGCACGACGCAAATTGGAAGAGAAGCTCGGCCTTTGATCTCTTCGGAGGTTATCGCGCCTTACATTTATTTATTTTATAGTTTAAACCTGAAACAAAAAAGGGGCTGATAACATGTTTAATATCAAATTTATTGAAGACCACACATTTTTCAATTTCTGAATCCTTAAAAACAAACAAATAAAAATTTACATATATAAATGTTTCATACATTTAAAGCGATACGGGCAGTCCCCGGCAAACTCATATAAAAATTTACAGAATTTACGAAAACTAAGCCTTGTTGAGCACTGCTTTCTATGTGCTCTATAGAGCTAAAATTTTGCTTAGATTAATCTTCCGTTAGATGTAACAAAATTGGAGGGTCCCTTGGTTTCTAAAATAAACTTTGGTTTTTTGGACCACCCTACCCCACAGAGATGCAGAGTGCTGGCGGAAGTTCATGACACACCAAGCGCAGGATATATGGGCGTTCGAAAATCTAGTGCACGAGCGACGAGACGATATTTCTGGCCCGGAATGTTCAGAGACGTAAGGAAGTACGTACAGCAATGTCATGGACGTCAGGTATACAAACCTAGGCAACAACAAGCCGCGGGAAAGATGTTAACTATAATTCCAAAAGAACCGTTGTAATACAATGGCATTAATTTTCGTTGACAGATTTTCAAAATGGGTGGAGATAATGGCAATTAGAAAGGCAACAACAGAGAGCGTAATACGAGGATTTAGAGGGAGAATTTGGCAGGCTTTGGCATCCCAAAGGTATTAATCACAGTCAAAGGAGCTCAGTTCGTGAGCAAACGTTTTAAGAAGTATTTGGAGGAGCTTGGCGTAAAACACCAGCTGACAGCACCATACACACAGCAGGAGAACCAGACAGAAAGAGCGAACCGTAACATCAAGAGGATGATAGCACAGCTTTCCGGGAATGAGCAGAGAACATGGGACGAGCTGATCGCATGAAACACAAGCGTATGTGAATAGACCGGGTACAGTCCAGCATATGTAGTACAAGGCAGAGATCCAAGGATTCCCAATAGCCTTTACGACGAGCATACATTCTGTACAGGTCAGAGAGAGTAGCTAATCCAGGGGAGAAATCGATGAAGATGAAGGAGATATTCGAGATAGTACGACGGAAGCAAGAGCGAGCATCAACAGAGCAGGCAAAGCATTATAACCTAAGAAGAAGGCAATGGCGACCGGCTATAGGCGACCTTGTGCTGGTAAAGGAGCATCAGCTGTCAAAAGCGGTGGATAACTTTGCAGCCAAACTAGCGCCCAGGTACAGTGGACCCCACCGGGTAACGAACTTTGTCTCACCAGTGATCGTAGAGCTAGACAATGTTTTCAGAGGAAGGAGGAGGACAGCCCATTTAAGTGAGCTGAAAGCATACCACGTAACCGACGCCGCCGACAACAACGACTCCAGAAAGCTAAGTCATTAACAGAGCAACAAGAAGAACGCTAGTGAAGATCAAATCCCGTTAACATCGTCCAATCGAACAACAAGCAATATTTCCGAGGTACAACAACAGAGTGAGAACAGCGAGGTAGCCATTTGTGGTACGCTTACACGAGTCAGCGAAGAGTCCAAGAGACAACAAGGAGAGAAACAAAGTACAAGCCAACAGCTGGTAGCATACAGAGATGCTCAAGTGCAAAGCAATACGGAGAATCAGGTATGAACTTTTCCAGAAAATCAGGTACAGGTTGCTCGAGGAACCTAAGTACAGATGGCCAGAGGACCTATACCTGGATAAAGATTACACCCAGGAAGGCAGTTTGCTGTAGCAGCCCAAACGAACACACACCCCGGAACAACTCCGCAATAGCGGAATTTTACGTGAGATTCTACTGTAGTGATGGAACGATATTTCACTATTGGTGATTGCATCGCCGCTATTGACAAATCGCTAATAGCTATAGCTATTGCAATCCAAATATATCAGTGATTGGCGATTTTCCTTCATTCGATTCTTTTGAATGACAATCACCTCTGGCAGAATATCGCCAATAGCGATTATAGTGATTGGCGATTTTCCTTCAGCGTGAAATTCTAATACTAATACCCTACAAGACGGAGGTAACCAGTTCACCCACACATTCAAAGCTTTTTTCTCTCTCCACTAACACATCGACTTTTCATCCTGTCATCGAAATGACAGTTCATTAATTATTCCGGAAAACATTGAAACGCAAAAAAAATATAAATTGTTTACAACGAAAAATATCTTGTGCTTTTAGTTGTGACATGTGACGGAAATTAAAAATTTTGTTGCAGAGAACACATTTTTGCGTTGGCGACCTTCGCCCAAAATAACATTAAGTTAATTTGAGTTGTGACATGTGACTGAAATTAAGAATATTGCTGCAGAGACCATCTTTTTGCGTTGGCGGCCTTCGCCCAAAATAATATTAAGGGTAAAGTTTTACAAGACGGTACACCACCTAATTTAAAAATATCAAATAATAATAAAAACGGAGCTCGAGACGCGCCTTTTGATTCCACGTTTGATAATTTTTGATAAAAATTGGGTGGTGCACCGTCTTTTGAATCGTTACCATATTAAGTTGTATAGAATCGACGGGATGGCCTACAAGGTTTTATGTCAACTAAATCGCTCCCGATATGGTCGGGCTAGTACCTTAATGGTTCCCGGAACGTACCCGATCTGCATCCGGCAAAGGACCAACAAAGTCGATAACGGGGAGTGTCCTTATCGCTACAACAACAACAACATTATTTACTTTCTGATTTTCATTCATACGTATGTGCATTTTTAAATAATAAAAAAAATGTTATATTATTCTAATAGATAGCATCTCCGCCGGGTTGCGATTCAGCTCAGAATATGCCAAAATCAGAGGAAATCTACAAAAACAAGGTACTTTACAAGCAACATGCTTTGGAATACGGTACCAAACTGGTTGGATGTATTTCCCTAAAAAAGGGTGGAACTACGCATCTTGGTTTGCCAGTATTTGCTTCGGTAATTTATATTGATTTGTAGTGATTAAAAATTGCAATAGTAGATAATGTAATGTGAATTAAAATTGAATAGGTAGCCGGAGCAAAAAATGCATGCAACTGTTATTTATGTGGTGCCACCGGGAGCTGCTGCTGCTATCCTAGAAGCATTAGAAGCAGAAATGTCTTTGATTTTTTGTATCACCAAAGTTGTGCCATAACATGATAGGGTTCGCGTTAAGCACGCTCTCTTAAGGCAAAAAAAATCGCGTCTAGTCAGGCCCGATTGTCCAGGAATCATCGCACCCGAAAGGGTAAGTAAATTGGCTACCATAATAAATATATAAGCTACATGTATGAATTTTTTAGTGATAATTTGTCATGCTTTTGTTGATAATCAACTGAAGAATGCAAATACGACAGAGTTCGAAGTTCATGTGAAAACCAATTAATTTTTTTAATTAGCATTTGGAGAGAAAAATACATATGTATGTATGCATAGAACTGCATAGAAGGGGAGGAAAAATTAATTATTATCAGTAGATTTGCAAGATTTTTGTCATTTTCCCTGCATCGCAGTTGTCATTACATTGCGTTAAGAGAGGACATCAACACCTTACTACCCACAGCCAGTTAAAATTATTGTAAATTTTGCTCTTTTCATCACTGTTTCAAAACGTGGAAAGTTATATATCGAGCATTCCATGGAGAATGGTGCATTTTAGCAGACTTTCGCATTACCGGCATTATTAAGATTCAATCCCTAGAAGGTTTAATGTAGTCATATCAATAGTTCCCGAGATGGTGGGGCTAGTACCACAATGGTGCTCGTTACCGGAACGTAGATAGATAGATCATTTATTGAGGATTGCACAGTGACTTGCACATCTCCTTCACAGCACCTCATCCTAGCCGACTTCCTTGATGAACCCCAGCAGTGTTCTTTGCTTGAGGGATTAAATGTGGGAATGCTCTGGCCATGGTGAGCCCATAAACTTAGCCCTACGTCTTGAAATTGCGCCGCAATCTAGAAGGATATGGGCCACCGTCTGCTGATCCATCACAAAATCGGTATGTGTTGTTCGATACTATACCCAGCTTTTGCATGTGACTGTTCAGTCTACAGTGTCTTGTAAGAATAGCCGTTGGGGTTCTTAGGTTATCTTTTTGAGAGGCCTATTAATGCCCTATATCGAGTTGTGCTGTAACCCCCTAACAGTAACTTAGATTGACTCAGGCCTGGCATATTGCGCCAGTGTTCTCTCTTTTCCCTCCCTTCTGCTAATAAATGCCCCTGTGGGCCAACTGGCAGGAACGGCTCGGGATCGATGGGTCATGCAGTTGCTGCCTCTCTTTCCGTCTTGTCCGCCTGCTGTTGTTGTAGTAGCAGTGCTTCGCCCCATCCAATAGGTGCGACCGATCACAAATTGTCATAAATGTCCTCTAACGGGAGTCCAAAGAAACTTTCTGTTTCAACAGGGGTGGACCATAATGAAAGGGATGTTAGAGGCGTTGGTTCCACAATACAATTAAAGACATGGTTAGTGTCATGTGGGGACACATTGCAAGCAGGACATACATTTTGTATGTCGGGGTTGATTCTGGATAGGTAAGAGTTTAGCCTGTTACAGTATCCAGCTCGAAGTTGAGCTAGAGTAACTACTCTCGTTTTCCTAGGGAGAGTGCGTTCCTCCTCTGCTAGTTTTGTTCTTTGAGTACAGGAATCACCGGCATAGAGGTCCGACGCCTGTTTGTGGAGTTCACTGAAGACATGCTTGTGTTTTTTAGCTTCATACGGCTGTGTTCTCAGGTGCCGTATTTCCTCATGATGTAATGAGGCCGTGAACAACAAGAGCCACAAAAGATTTATAAAAGTTACGAGGACGCTGTATTTTGGAATCTAGCCCAGAGCAACCTGTCCGATGCAACCATCCCTTGCACGTGAAACACTGACAAGAGTATTTATTTTTTTAATTTAATTTATTTATTATTACGGCTGTTTAGGCCCAAAACTTAAACTACTAAGTACAGTTCATTGTTATAATCACTTATTTCTATTGAATATGCTGTTGGAATGCCATGTGATTCCGATCAGGATATTTACTAGCGTGACAGAGGGACGAGTCTGGGAGCCACTCATTAAAGGAAGGTTGGAAAGGACGCGTTTCCAATCCTCCAGTGCTCCCAGCTTAAGGCAACAAAATTTGGAACTTATATTTTTCAATTATATGTGTATTTTAAGCTTTCGGAGTGTATTAGTCTCCGATCAATGCAGCTAAACATGTCTTTGGATGTTGGAAATTGAAAATAACGTGTATCCAATCACCCCTCAACTTTGTTTAGTAAAGACAACACAGCTCAACATATAATGGGAGGTTGAAAAGGACGTGTTTCCAATCCCCCTTGCTCCAACTTTTATTTGGCCTTATTTTTGTTACACATTATATAATTTTATTGTTATATTTATGCTGTCGGAATGCGAATGATTCCGATCAGCAACAGTAAATACCAGCTGGAAATACCGAATTCCAGCGAAATTAGTTGTTGGAACTGTCTGGAGTTACAGGTGGCGGCCGATTTTCTTTTCCTTAGGGCCGGATGCATTGTATTTTGCTGCTACCATTATTACCATTCTCTTTTCGCGCTCCAGTATCGGTATATCATGTAAAAAAATAAAAGAAAACAAGTAAGGAAGGCTAAGTTCGGGTGTAACCGAACATTACATACTCAGTTGAGAGCTATGGAGACAAAATAAGGAAAATGAACCTGGGGTAACCCTGGAATGTGGTTGTATGACATGTGTATCAAATGAAAGGTATTAAAGAGTATTTTAAGAGAGAGTAGGCCATAGTTCTATGGATGGACGGCATTTAGGGATATCGCCATAAAGGTGGACCAGGGCTGACTCTAGAATTTGTTTGTACGCTATGGGTATCAAATGAAAGGTGTTACTGAGCATTTTAAGATGGAGTGGGCCTTAGGTCTATCGGTGGACGCCTTTTCGAGATGTCCCCATTAAGGTGGACCAGGGGTGACTCTAGAATGTGTTTGTACGATATGGGTATCAAATGAAAGGTGGTAATGAGTATTTTAAAAGGGAATGGGCTTTAGTTCTATAGGTGAACGCCTTTTCGAGAAATCGCCATAAAGGTGGACCAGGGGTGACTCTAGAATATGTTTGTACGATATGGGTATCAAATGAAAGCTGTTAATGAGTATTTTGAAAAGGAGTGATCCTTAGTTCCATAGGTGGACGCCTTTTCGAGATATCGTCATTAGGGTGGGCCAGGGGTGACTCTAGAATGTTTGTACGATATGGGTATCAAACGAAAAGTGTTACTGAGCATTTTAAGAGGGAGTGGGCATTAGGTCTATAGGTGGACGCCTTTTCGAAATGTCGCCATTAGGGTGGGCCAGGGGTGACTCTAGAATGTGTTTGTATGATATGGGTATCAAATGAAAGATGGTAATGAGTATTTTAAAAGGGAGTAATCCTTAGTTCTATAGGTGGACGCCTTTTCGAGATATCGCCATAAAGGTGGACCAAGGGTGACTCTAGAATGCTTGTACGATATGGGTATCAAACGAAAGGTGTTGCTGGACATTTTAAGAGGGAGTGGGCATGAGGTCTATAGGTGGACGCCTTTTCGAGATATCGTCATTAGGGTGGGCCAGGGGTGACTCTAGAATGTGTTTGTACGATATGGGAATCAAACGAAAGGTGTTACTGAGCATTTTAAGAGGGAGTGGGCATTAGGTCTACAGGTGGACGCCCTTTCGAGATATCGCCAATAGGGTGGGCCAGGGGTGACTCTTGAATGTTTGTACGATATGGGTATCAAACGAAAGGTGTTACTGAGCATTTTAAGAGGGAGTGGGCATTGGACGCCTTTTCGAGATATCGCCATTAGGGTGGGCCAGGGGTGACTCTAGAATGTGTTTGTACGATATGGGTATCAAATGAAAGGTGGTAAGGAGTATTTTAAAAGGGAGTAATCCTTAGTTCTATAGGTGGACACCTTTTCGAGATATCGCCATAAAGGTGGACCAAGGGTGACTCTAGAATGTTTGTACGATATGGGTATCAAACGAAAGGTGTTACTGAGCATTTTAAGAGGGAGTGGACATTAGGTCTATAGGTGGACGCCTTTTCGAGATATCGCCATTAGGGTGGGCCCGGGGTGACTCTAGAATGTTTGTACGATATGGGTATCAAACGAAAGATGTTACTGAGCATTTTAAGAGGGAGTGGGCATTAGGTCTATAGGTGGACGCCTGTTCGAGATATCGCCATTAGGGTGGGACAGGGGTGACTCTAGTATGTGTTTGTACGATATGTATATCAAATTAAAGGTATTAATGAGGGTTTTAAAAGCGAGTGGCCCTTAGATGTATATGTGAAGGCGGTCTCGCAATATCGACCAAAATGTGGACCAGCTGATCCAGAAAATCATCTGTCGGGTACTGCTAATTTATTTATATATGCAATACCACTAACAGTATTCCTGCCAAGATTCCAAGGGCTGTTGATTTCGCCTTGTAGAACTTTTTCATTTTCTTCTACTTAATATGGTAGGTGTCACACCCATTTTACAAAGTTTTTTCCAAAGTTATATTTTGCGTCAATAAACCAATCCAGTTACCATGTTTCATCCCTTTTTTCGTATTTGGTATAGAATTATGGCATTTTTTTTCATTTTTCGTAATTTGCGATATCGATAAAGTGGGCGTGGTTATGGTCGGATTTCGGCCATTTTTTATACCAAGATAAAGTGAGTTCAGATAAGTACGTGGGCTAAGTTTAGTAAAGATATATCGGATTTTGCTCAAGTTATTGTGTTAATGGCCGAGCGGAAGGACAGACGGCGGACTGTGTATAAAAACTGGGCATGGCTTTCACCGATTTCGCCCATTTTTACAGAGAACAGTTACCGTCATAGAATCTATGCTCCTACCAAATTGGTAAATTTTTGTTCGACTTATGGCAATAAAAGTATTCTAGACAAACTAAATGAAAATGGGCGGAGCCACGCCCATTTTGAAATTTTCTTTTATTTTTCTAGTTTGTTGCATCATATCATTACTGGAATTGAATTTTGACTTAATTTACTTATATACAGTAAAGATATTAAATTTTTTGTTAAAATTTGAATTTTACAAATTTTTTTTTTAAAAAGTGGGCGTGTTCTTCGTCCAATTTTGCTAATTTTTATTTAGCAAATATATAGTAATAGTGGTAACGTTCCTGCCAAATTTCATCATGATATCTTCAACGACTGCCAAATTACAGCTTGCAAAACTTTTAAATTACCTTCTTGTAAAAGTGGGCGGTGCCACGCCCATTGTCCAAAATCTTACTAATTTTCTATTCTGCGTCATAACGTCAACCCATCTACCAAGTTTCGTCGCTTTATCTGTCTTTTGTAATGAATTATCGCACTTTTTCGGTTTTTCGAAATTTTCGATATCGAAAAAGTGGGCGTGGTTATAGTCCGATATCATTCATTTTAAATAGCGATCTGAGATGAGTGCTCAGGAACCTACATACCAAATTTCATCAAGATACCTCAAAATTTACTCAAGTTATCGTGTTAACGGACGGACGGACGGACGGACATGGCTCAATCAAATTTTTTTTCGATCCTGATTATTTTGATATATGGAAGTCTATATCTATCTCGATTCCTTTATATATGTACAACCAACCGTTATCCAATCAAACTTAATATACTCTGTGAGCTCTGCTCAACTGAGTATAAAAAAAAACTATCTTATTGGAAGGGTTTTACAATGCTCCAATAAACTTTTTTTTTAAAGTATTGAAGTTATTACTACTTTTTATGTGATTAGGAAGTTTATTGAAATATTTCAGGTCCTTATATATATGACCGTCCTAAAAAGATTCTTTTCCGGCAAACGCAGCAAACCCATTTCTCAGTACTGGGGTCAGGAGAAGGACCCGGATTGGGGTCGATACCTTCCCGGAAGAGGAGAGTATGGCGCAGACCCGCTGCAAGGATCTGCTGGGGGGTTGATAATTTGTGGGAGAGACGCAACAAATTAAACATGGAGTCCGCCTGCTCATTGCCCTCCACTCCCCTGTGGCCTAGGACCCAGGCCAACAGTACTACGTTGTGTGCTCCTAATTGATTCAGCTTTTCTACGCACTGAAGGACAAGTGCTGACTTTATTTCGAACGCCGCAAGTGCCTTTAGTGGAACCTGACTGCCTGACTGAGTATGGCAATTGTTTCATTGGGGTATCAGCGCTGAAGGTTCAGCTTAGCGCACTAACTTATGGCGAATACTTCCTCTCGAAAATGCTCGGATGTGCTTTTATAGTTACTGATATTTTGGTTCTGGGTCCGAAAACTCTGGCTCCAATCCCCTCTGGCGTCTTCGAGCCATTTATGTACCTTCCGATCTTGAGCCTAGTAATACATTGCACCCGCCTATACCTATACAGCCGTACCAAGAGACGGAGCAGCCCATTACATATTGGCACAACCGGAGCACTGCTGGACATCCATCCTATATGAAAGCTATGCATTCAAAAGTGTTTGTACCAGTGGCTGCTGCACACCGAACTGGACCAATGTATGCTATATTGAGGCCTGCACAAATACCAAGCTATGTTTATGTAAATAATGTTACTGCTAATGTCAGTTTGCACGGTTGAGCACATACAGTACCTACGTTTATACAAGGTGGAACACCACACTACCTACATGGCGATGTAGCCACCGATCAGGTTGTTGTAAGAGATTAATTAAAATATGTTATTCATAAACACTGATTCTTATATTTTTATTATCATTAATCTGTAGACTAGACTCATGACGGGTATTCTTACTGGACACTGCCTTCTGGCGTCACATGCCTTTAAATTAGGCTTGGTCAGTGCTAGCAGATGTAGGAAGTGCGAGTTGGAGGAGGAAACGATCGATTTCATTCTGTGCTCGTGCCCTGCGCTAGCCGGGCTAAGACTCCAGCTGACAGATGTCAGATCTAGAAGCAGCAAGTGGCTTAAGTTCTAGGAAGCCGCTAACCCGCTGGAGCCATGAGAAGCGTGAGTGCACTTTGGGTGTCCCAAGACAAGTTCCGTACCTGCTCCGAATAATTTGATAGATAGATAGATTAGATAGGGATCTGTTCTAGGTCCAACTCTTTGGAATGCGGTGTATGGCGGGGTGCTACAAATCGACCTTCCCGGAGGCACGGAAAATGTCGGCTATGCAGATGATATTGTCGTAGTAGCAGTGGCCAAGAAACTTGATCTGCTCCAAGCATTATGTAATGACGCCATGGGAAGGATAACGGAATGGTTGACGAACACGGGGCTGGAGATGGCTAGCAATAAGACATAAGTGGTTCTGATGAGCTCAAAGCGGACTGTGGATGAGTTGGTCCTAACCATAGGAGATTTTCAAATAAATTCAAAGCCCTCCTTGAAATATCTAGGAGTAATCATTGACTCAAAACTAACTTTTAGGGAGCACTTCAGGGCGGTGGGGGACAAAGTTTCTAGAGTTAGTGGAACCCTAACGCGAATAATGCCCAACATCGGCGGCCCAAGCGAAGCTACCCGTCAGCGATTATCCAACGTAACCAGCTCTATAATATTATATGCAGCACCAGTATGGCACAGATCTAAAATGGTCCACCAAAAAGATATACTAGCAGCCTACCGCATTACTGCTATACGAATAGCATGTGCTGTTCCGACGACGCGATCCATGTTTTATCCAGGAAAATCCCAGTAGATCTACTCTCAGGTGAAATGGCCGATCTGTATGGCATTGGATTCAGCCGACCATCTGAAGATGCTAAGAAAAGCGCAAGGTCACGAACAATAGTTAGGTGGCAAGAACGGCGGCAAGATTCGAGAAAAGAGCGCTGAACCTTCATGCTAGTCCGGAATATAGCGGAATGGTACGAGCGAAAACACGGCAAACTAAATTACCATCTCACACAGATATTGAGCGGGCACGGTGGCTTGAAGGAATATCTACATAAGCGTGGGATAGAGGAGGATCCTTTCTGTCCAAGCTGTCCGTCCGAATTGGAAAGCGCAGAACATGTAATATTTCACTGCCCTCGTTTTCACGGCGAAAGACTGTCTGTAAACAGAGTTTTTGGAGAGGAATCTTCCATTAGGAATTTAGTTCCACGAATTTGCGGACAAATAGATTGTTGGATTGCTGTGAGCAAGATGGCCTTTATAGTAATGACGAAATTGATGATGCATGCCAAAAGGGAGCGTAGAGAAATGCGCATACGAAGTAGTGGCGACTAAATCGCCTTTGAAGTTACTTTACCAGGTCCTGATTCTAGTTATCTGAAATTTCTCTTGTGCCTTTGGAAAAGAGCTATGTGTGGAGCCCTATTTATGGAACACTTTTCGGCTTATATTAAAAACTTTTAATCTATTCTTACTGATATGAGTTTCTTTTTCATTCTAGGTAATTTGATTTTGACGATGTGAGGATAGAAATATCCCAAATATTCCAGCTGTGGCTGTAAGAACATACATTTGCTCAAATTAGAAGAAAACTGCACGGTTGAGCACATCCAGTATCTAGGTTTATACAAGGAGGAACACCACACTACTTTCACGGGGATGTAGCCACCGATCACGTTGTTGTAAGAGCTTATTTTAAATATGTTATTCATAAACACTGATTCTATTATTTTGTTTTGGTTTTTACTTTAGAGTCAAACTGTTATATAAGCGATGTCAGCTATGCCTGTAACGTAAGCGCCTTCAGATGTAATAGTTACCGCGGACGCGGTCACAGGAGTAGTTCACTACGTGGGGATTACACTAATCAAGGACTTTCAATATCGGAAGGTTTTCCAGCACTATAACACACCAACAATATGTGCAATCACCCGAATAAATTGTACAACAAACGTTAACACCACATCATCAGCCAGCAACAACAACAACAAACGCAACAAGTTGAAACTTCTAAACAATTAATGACTAGTGAACCACCAACATATCCGCAATATGCGCAAACATCAACACCAACATGTGTCGCCTACTTTGCAAAACGGTGAAGATGGCCAAGGCCATTCTGATTCTAATACTGATAAAGGCGAACCATTGGCAAATTTAAAAACTCAAACAGACCACGAAAAATGTTGATGATGGTATTAATTCTAGTACGGATAGTAAAGAATTTAAACCTATGAAAAAAGCTAAACTTGATAAAAACTTAACCGAAGATGACAATGTTTCTAATTCTAATACAAAGGAAGATGAACCTTTGATAAATATGAAGCTTAAAACAGAGTTATCAAAAAATGACGATGATGATAATGATGTTGATGCAAAGTCCAATGTTGAAAATGATGAAAATTATGAAACAGAATCTGAAAATAGTATGAGTGTGGATTATAACCTGAAGCAAAACTGTCATATCCGGTACGACCAGAATTAGATGTTAAGAAAAGAGCCTACATAAAAAGGCTCAGTATATTTATGGAAAATTTATCATGAGACAATGCCCAATGTATGTATTTCAATTAAATTCAGCACATTGTTGGAAAAAGCATCTAAACTTTATGCATCGTGTAGAGAAACCAGAACATTTACAATCTAAATATAACGAACGTGGTGCAAAATGTAAATTTTGTGATATTCAGCAGCTACACCAGCTTCAACAAATTATTGGACCATGAGATTTCTCATATGCCTAATAGTCATTATTTAAAATGTAAATTATGCGATTGGAAGACGAAAATACATTCAAGTATGAATTTTCATTTACGTGTACAACACGCTGAAACAATTGATGTAACAACGAAAAGTTTAGAATTGAATGTTTGTCCATATTGTAATCACAATGGTATTTACGCAAACACTTAATACATCTTTTCTATGTTTAGAATGTGGTGAATAATTTAGAACAAATACAAGTTTACGTGTACACCACAAGATTTGAACGGAAATATCTTGAGGGTATGGTTACACCTATGTGGCATCTACAAGCTATTTATAATGCCTAGTATGGAATGAATCCGGATATGGAAGAAAACGGAGGTGACGAAATGAATCACCATGCTTCTTTGGATTCTGGTGATACTCCTGACATGCTTCCTAATTTCCCTACGTCTGATTTTACTATACCTACCAAACTAATATGACTGCAAACTGATGAGCAACACTACCAGCGCAGGAAAAATAAGAACTTCAAAACAAGGTTTCGGAAAGGGCGCGACTATGAATAGACGTTAATGTATTTATATAGTTTATAAATATAAAAATTCACATATGTAAAGTTCGCTAGAGTAATAAGGCAATAATTTAAATTGTAAAAAAACATTGTATATATGAATAATGTATAATTAAATATTATCTGAACATAAATGACGCGTTTCATTCATAGAAAAAGCGATTTGACAGAAGGTAACCGATAGGCCAGTTACCCGTGTTGTTGTTGTTGCATATGTTTTGGTTAGCGATAACGAAAACATAACTGATGAAGTAACTTAAAAATGTAAATAACATCGAGCGAGAAGGAATGTCGAAAACACAATAGGTAAGAGCGAGAAAGCGAGTCACACGTACACTATTTTGAGAGAGCGCATGCGTTACCTTTTTCACGACAGCAATGTAAAAGTCATTAAGACGATAATTGGTGAACAAGTTATTGGTGACGATTAAGTAATCGATTAGGGAACGGGTACCTGTCTTGTAGGGTAGTGATAGCGGGGATGCAATCATCGATAGTGAAAGAGCGTTCATCACTACTCATCTGTGCGCTTTACTTTCCGACTGAGTAAAAAAGTTTATCGAAAAATGGGGATGGTTGTCTTAAGAACTGCACAACGAAAAAAATTTCTCGTCAACAGATAGTGGTAAATAAGGCCGAAAAAAAGTGTGATTTTTGTGCAGAGAAATTGTGGAAACGGCGAACGGAACAAAGCAAACTTGTGCAACAACAATTTCGACGACGAAGTGATGTGCAATAATTGCAAAAAATGGTTTTGCACTGGGCGTGGAAGCACATCTGGATCCCAAATTGTTAATCTTTCGGTGAGGGCTAAACATAGGGAAGTCACCTTACATTCTGAAGGTCCACATGGAGAAACAGTACTAAAATGTTACTCGTGTGGCGTACGTAATGTATATGAATTGGGATCAAGAGCAATGAAAGCCACTTATAACTAACCGTTCGTTTTTGCCGTGGTTGGTTAGGGTGCCTACCGAGCAAGAGCAGTGGCGTGCACGACAAATATCAGCAGCACAAATAAACAAATTAGAGGAATTATGGAACGTAAATATTGATGCAACATTTCAGGATTTAGAGAAGCCAGGTATAGATACTGAACCATCACAAGTGCTATTGCGTTATGAAGACGGTTATCAATACGAGAAAGTGTTTGGTCCACTTGTGCGCCTAGAAACAGAATACGATAAAAATTTAAAAGAATCGCAAACACAAGAGGGTATAGAAATAGTCCCATCTTATTGGCCTAAACAAAAAAACAATGGCATATTTTACGCTTGCTAAAACTGATTCGGACATAAAACTAATGCATGTGTTATACATAAGTTAATACTTCTAGGCTGTAGCCGTTAACAGTTTTATAAAATTTGTGTTTTTGATGGAAAAATAAAAGAATTATGGAAACATATATCACTCGTCTTATTGTAACCAGATTAACTCAAAATTTTAGTTTTTTGGGAGAATGCAATTCAAGCTTTGTCATATGGTTTGTATATGGTTGAATCCTCGGGCTAATTTCTAGGGCACTGAAGTGGGTGGCTAATTTTCTGCTAAAAAATATTTTTATAATAGTTTGAAGAATTTGCTATATTTTGCTCTGTATTTTTCATTAAAAATTAATTCATTTTACTATACAAATATTATGCAGCCAAATACAACTTTCAGAATAAATTCATACGGACTATTTCTGAATACATCGGTGTAGTATAATATAGTAAATAAATCACGTTTTTATGGTGTTACATATACAGGTTTATTTCGGGTTGATTCATCTTACATTTAAAAACCAAAGCATTTTCAATTAGCAAAATTTATAAAACAAAGATGTATAGCCATCTATTTCAGCTAGTTTCATCTCATTGAGTCTAATACGAGACTGAACATATTATCGTAAGCCAGTTAATAATATATATCATAACATTTCAGAAAATTAGAATTTCACATTCATCGCATCAGTTTACAATAAAAGGTACATATTTTTGTCTTTTTATTCAAATTTTGTTTCATACATATATTCTGTATACTAAATTAAATTAATGTATAACATTCAATCTACTCCGGTAAACAAACTTAAACATTCATTTTTTATATCCAAGTATACAAATAATGCAGATTCGCTTATCAAAGATAAATGAAAGCGATCGCCATAGCTGTAAAAAAATAGCCATATCTATATTCACTGATAGCTCAAAATCGCTGTATCGCCCATCATATCTTCTGTAAAGAATCGCTTGTTAAAATAAAGCGATCTCTATAGCTATAAAAAATAGCCGTGATTCAAAAATAGCCATATCTATTTTCACTGATAGCTCAAAATAGCCATATCGTCCATCACTATTCTACTGCAACTCGAATCGGTAGTAACGTACACGCCCAAAGGGACCAATGTCACATCATACACGAAGAAATTTCATTTCAAGAAAATCCGGACGTCGGATCAAGCACTAAAGCCCGGTAACCTCTAACCACAATTGCATAATCACCTAAATATACTTTTTACTACACTCATGATATAACACATTTCTTTTAAAATCCACCATATACGGTGGGAACACCCTAAGGATAATCCACCTGTTTTTTATTCAAAGTACATTCTGGCATAATACATACCAGCAACTGGAAGGGCAGCGACGAGCAACAACATAGCAACGTCCTGATGAAAGTTACAAAAACTAATTTGGTAAGAAGGATTGAGTGATACCCGCTGCCAGGAAAAGTACCGTCTAACGCGTCAGAAGAAGACATATATAAACCGGGCCGCGGTAGGCCAAACCACAAAGTATCGTAAAGCGAGTAACAATGAATACGCCTAATTATTTCGATTTTTCCGAAGAACAAAGTGAAGGGTGCGAGTGGGCCCCATTGAGGATGCGGGGAAACGGCACCGGCTGCCACGTACCAGGAGGGAAGTGGCGATGACAGCACCGTACAGGACGAAGACGACAACGAACCACCACCAAAACAGCAGGGCGAGCTTTCGACACGCCAGAACGACGAAGAGGTACAGGGCCGGGGGTTCGTCGAATACAGGCAGCACGTCGCCCTCCGAATGCGGATATACTACCCCAACACGAGGACGGCATGGTGACCGTAAACCTCGCTGCGGTAGGTGAGGGGGAGTATGAAGACCCCAAAACCAAGGGTTTTGTACCCTCACAACATATACTTATTTTTGTCATTTTTCAGCATATATTTTATACAATAATTGAATTTATAACCCTGAATTTACCATTTATACATTTTTACGACATGTACTATATCTTTATGAATTACAGGTCAAAATACATATATGCTGTTGCATATTGAGTTATTAATTACTAAATTGAATGACCAACCAGACTTGCGCACTTTTTCACACAAGCAAAATATTTACAATTTCGCCCACATAAATTGCAAATATAGGTCTCCCAAACATACACTAAAACATTTGGAAGGGAAGTGGATATGCACAAAAAATAAAATTTTGCCGGCCAACCAAACCTTTGCGCATCCAGTCAACTACAAATACAACATACATAATAATTGGAATAAACGGAGATCAGCAGCAAATCGCCAAACATAAGCGCCGCTACTAATTGGAATTTTTCTATACATACTTACGCACAAGCATACGACACACCCACGCACGCCGTAAGCAGAAGTCGAAAGCATCAAGCGAGGCCAACATACCATCAGAATCAAGTGACAGCGAACACACGCATTTCCTCAGAGAGCGAGGACGAAGACGACAACGAGCGACCACCAAAACAGCAGGGCGAGTTTTCGATACGCCAGAACGACGAAGAAGTACAGGGCCGTCGCCCTCCGAATGCGGATATACGACCCCAACACGAGGACGGAGCCCCCGAACAAGGTGAGGATCGTGGAGGCGATAGACGAAGCACCGGAACAAGACGATAGCTAAACATTAAGCGGTAAGGCCAACGAGGTCAACAGCAGCCTCAATGACAGCGACAACAAAATATTAAGCCGCATGGCCAGCGAGATCAGCGGCAGCCTCAAAGACAGTAACAGCGACATATTGAGCCTGAAGGCTAACGACAGCCACGACGACGATGGCAGCATGGTAAGAGAGATAGGGCGCTGACTGAAGGAAGCTCAAACCACCACACCGGCCTGCTGGGACAACCAATCCGGCATTAACCCACTACCCCAGGAGCTCGTTGAAGAGATACGAAAACTCCTGGACCAACCAGAGCGACGCACCCGACAATCCTTCCGGCGCAGTGTGGGCGATCACTGCTTCCGGGTACGGATCACACGCACCGGCATGGTGACCGTAAGCCTCGCTGCGGTAGGTGAGGGGGAGTGTGAGGACCTCAAAACCGAGGGTTTTGTCCCCTCACAACATATACTTATTTTTTTCATTTTTCAACATACATTTTATACAATAATTGATTTTATAACCCTGAATTTACCATTTATATATTTTTACGACATGTACTATATCTTTATGAATTATAGGTCAAAATACATATATGCTGTTGTATATTGAGTTATTAATTACTAAATTGAAGGACAAACCAGACTTGCGCACTTTTGCACATAAGCAAAATATTTACATTTTCGCCCACATAAATTTCAAATATAGGTCACCCAAATATACACTAAAACATTTGGAAGGAAAGTGGATACGCACAAAACATAAAATTGCGCTGGTCAACCAACCCTTTGCGCATCCAGTCAACTACAAATACAACATACATAATAATTCGAATAAACGGAGATCAGCAGCAAGTCGCCAAAAATAAGCGCCGCTACTAATTGTAATTTTTCGAAACATACTTAGGCACAAGCATACGACATACCCACGCACGCCGTAAGCAGAAGTCGAAAGCATCAAGCGAGGCCAACGTACCATCAGAACCAAGCGACAGCGAACACACGCATAAACACAAATGATTGAATTCAATAAGTTAAGCGAAGGTTGGAAAACACAGCAGGCATACAACAAACGTATGTACGAGATTAGGTACACTGATTTCTATGTATATTAGGGCTCCCGAAAATTGGGGTAAAGCTAAATGCCGGGATAGCGGATTATCCTACATGATCGAAAGTATGCATATACATATATATGTACAAACCAAAGGCATGATACTGCAAGAAGGGAAAACGTATGTTAGCATGTAATCGTATGTATATACTAATATAATAGCGAAAGTAACGTTAGACTAGTATTTGAAATTTGCATTTCTACCTTTTATAATTGTTATTGTAAAATTACTGACTGCCTGCGTGCAGTTATAACCGCACTGCGTTACCCATCCTTTACGCAGTAAACACACCCCTGAGTGCAAAATGGGATCGCTGTCAGCTGTTGCTGAACAGCAATACCAATTGCACTCAGCAGGGCCAATTGCATTCAGCAATGAAAAATTATGGCCGCCGAGGTGGGTTGAGAAAACGAATTAGATGAGACTCGTGTGAGTGAACAAGAGTGGCGGTCGTGCTAATAGTAGATAAGAAAAGTGAAAGTATTTATGAACTAAATTTATTAAAGAATTAAATGTTTAAAATAAAAAGAAACACTATATTGTAAAATATAAAAACAACATTTTATTTATTTAAACAATAAACAGAAAAAGTAAGTGTGGGTGTGTAGTGGCAGCGAGTTTGTGGGCAAAAACATTTTTTCATGGTGTCTAAGATGGACAACTTATATGGCGACCGTGACGCCAGGCCTTGCAATGTCGGCCATAGTGGCGAAGAGGCAGACCTCTTAAAAACTGAAAATATTTAAAAAAAATCTTAAAATGCTAAAAACCTAAAAACAAATTAATTAAAAATGAATTAAACAAATAAAAATTTTGCGAAAGAATGAAAATTTAATTTACAAAAAATTTAAAAATATATAAAAAAACGATAAAAATCCAAAAAAAAATACAAATCTTAAAAAAACGCTACAAAAAATTAATACCATTTAAAAATCTACAAAAAAATTACAAAATTTAAAAACCATTACAAAAAAAATAAAAAAAATTGCAAAAATGTTACAAAAAAAATCTTAAAATTCTAAAAACTACACAAAAAAATGTTCCTTCGAAATCTATAAAAATTACAAAAAAAAAATATACAACAATTTAAAAAACCCATCTAGAAAAAAATTATAAAATTTAAAAACCACTATAAAAAAATTACAAAATATTTAGAAATTTCTACAAAAAAGTACAAAGTCAAAATATTAAAAAAAATACAAGCATTTAAAACGGCTACACAAATATCACAAAATTTGAAATGAGGCAGTGTTAGTGGTTTATGGCAGTGGCAAGTGAAAAAATTATTAGTTGGAAAAACAGGTAAAGAATATATAATACGTATAATACAAAAACTAATTAAAAAACGGAAATAATAAAAAAATTTTTGAAGTAATAATAAAAGAAACTAATAGGAAGCAGAAATAATACATAAATTAGAAACAATTACATTTAAAACAACAACAACGATACACGCTTTGAAAAACTGTACCAAAAAACTTGGTGAGAAAAACGAAAAACGGCACTAGCCACGCCGCCACAATAATATGCTAAATAACGGAACATTATATCATATTGCAATTATACAAAACCACGCCACGCCAGGTATAACGGCGTAAATACCACCACAAAACCACAAATATGCCATCCAACGGCTTGTATAGACTAACAGCAGCAGAAACCAGAAGCATCGACAGAAATCGGGCAGTAGCCGAAGCCGAGCAGCATTAATAGCAGCAGCAGAAAAAAGCGGAACCCATCAATATAATATGTATGTATAATTTGCTTTGAAAGTTGTAACTTTGAGAAAAAAAATAGTTTAAACCGTTTATATATATATTGAATTTTTCTAAAACTTATATAACTAAAATATTACCTTTTCGACTTTTCACCATCATATGACTTACATACCAAAATTTACGAATTTTCTCTTTTTATAAATAAATTATAACAAATAAATTAAAAATTTTTTGAATACGAATATTGTATCACGATATATTGCTAAATAGGTGGAATATTTGAGGAGCTTCATATCAATCGCATAAGTGTTTTTCCGGAATTTTAACGTACACTTATTTCTCATGTGAATATCTATTTTGTTTCTAATTGTGAGAATTGCAAGACTAGCCTACCTAAGATGGTCAGCAAACATTTGTAATTTCACAAAATTTCTCGAAAGCACTTATCGCGTTTTGCTATGGAGGCCCGCATTTATAATTCAGAGTTGAAAATATTTATATTTTTGAGCAATCGTACATACTTACAAATATGAGTTTTTTTTTTGTGAAATACGGTGTTTACGGACAAACATACATAAATTTGTTTTTGCAGAAGGCGGTGGTTCCGTAAGTAACCAATAAATTTTTTGTTTGTAACGGTGGTTCCGTGCAAAACCAATGAAAATTTTTTTTTAATCCTGGTGCGTCCGAGGACATTCATATTACAAGTTTGAAAAGATGCGGTGCACCCGTATCTATAAAAATAAAACCATACAATTTTAATAAAAACGGTGCGTCCGTAATAACACAAAAACATTGAGATCTTTTTAATAAAGCGGTGCGTCCGTTATCAACAGCCAAGTCCTTTTACCAAAATAAAATATTTTCCTTTGAAATCAATTTAAACTAAATTATTTCAATATACATTCAATTTATCATTAAATATTCAGTCTTTCATTAAATTGCCGGATAATTCTTTCAATTTCACATCAACATTCAATTCAATTTCAATTTCTGTTAAATTCTCGTAAGCAATTTCTACAAATTCGACTTTAATCAGTTTAAATATTTCTTCTTTGTTCCTACTACATATGTTTCTTAGAAACAAAAAAGTAGTTCCCAGAATTTCAGAGCAAGACTCAGATTCCGAAAATTCAGATTCTAATTTCAAAAATTCAGATTCCAATTCCAAAAATTTTAATTCCGAAAGTTCCGATTGCGAAAATCTTGACTTTAAAAGCCCAGTTTCCGAAGGCTCAACCAAATATTCGCCCAGTACAATCAAAAACCTTGTTGTTAGACTTTCTTTGTCCGGAGAGTTTCACGGATTTGAGGAATTGCCCGAAACACATATTTCAAATCCTCCTAATTCCGATAGAAATATGGCAACTCCTGAGGAAAAAAGATCGTTTATCAGCATGTGTGCTGGTATTATGCGTGAAAATTATAGCGGCGAGCCCCTGGGTCTTGAATCTTTCATTAAAAAAATTGAGTTAATCGAAGAATTTGTCGACGAAAATTTAACTGGCACTTGTATTTCATATATTAAATCCAAACTCGATGGTAAAGCTCGAGAAGCGATACCAACTCAAATACTTTCAGTTATTGATATAAAAATAGCACTACGTAACCGTATAAAACCCGACAACTCCAAAGTTGTGGCCGGAAAAATTGCGGCTTTGCAAGTTAAAAAAATAAATGTAAGGCGCGATAACCTCCGAAGAGATCTAAGGCCGAGCTTCTCTTCCAATTTGCGTCGTGCTCCTCTTGATTTTTCCCTACAAATTGGCCGGACGGGACCTACATGTTTTATGCCGACTCCGAACGGCATCTGCAAGGCAGATGAGTTTTCACTGAGAGCTTTTCATGGCAGAAATACAATCGGAGCGCTTGCCAGACACTGCCGAGGGGCGACCCCGCTTAGAAAAATTTTCTTCTAATTGAAAAATCTTATTTCTAAAATTTTGATGTTGCTTTGCCCGGGAGTTGAACCCAGGGCATACGGTATGATAGGCGGAGCACGCTACCATCACACCACGGTGGCCGCCATGCAAGTTAATAATAATAATTACACCGATTTTGCAAAACGCGTCGAGGAATTGTCTGATTCTTTAGAGCGTTCGCTCATTATCGAAGGGATTACGCAGGCCAAAGCCCATGAAATGGCCATCGAGCAAACAGTTAACGTTTGCCGATTGAAAGCAAAAACCAGTTTAGTCAAATCAATCCTCGCTTCAACCAATTTTTCTGATTCCAAGGACGTAGTAGCTAAACTGATTGTAGAGCAATCAAATGAAATAAAAGAACGCCAAGATTTAGCATTTAGGGCGCGGAACAATAATAATTTTAGAAATTTTCAAAGTAATAACCGAGGTCGAAACTTCCAAAGTCAAAGTCGTAACTTTAACAATTATAGACAAAATAGACCATCTTTTAGTAACAGTAACTATGGTAACAACTTCAATCGCGGCAATCAAAGGCAAAATTTCCATTCCGGCGGCGGAAATTGGAATCAGCCTAATAATAATAATAACAGCAGCAATAGTCGTACTAGCAATAATAACGGTTCTAACACTTCCAATAATAGAGGTAGAAATGCAAGTGTCCGGACTTTAAACAGGGAAGCCCCTCAGGAGCGAACACTGAGGGAGGACGAGACAAATTACTAACTGATTCAGCTCACAATTTTTCTTCTAAAAACGTTTATTGTCTTAACTTAATTTAATTAATTAAAATTTCTTCTCTTAATAAAAATTTGCCAATTAATAACAATGATATAATCAATATTACTGGAGTAACTACAGATACAGTTTCTACATTAGGTATTTTTACAACTAACTTGCACTTTTCAAATTTTTGTATCAAACATACGTTGCACGTGGTAGACAATTATTTCAACATTCCATCAGATGGAATACTTGGTAAGGATTTCCTAAAAACAAATAAATGCGATATCAGCTATGCAACAAATTGCATTTCCGTCTGGATAGGCAATGAAAAGATCGCACTTCCCATCCTTCACGGAATGGAAAGCGATACATTTGTTATACCACCTCGTTGCGAAGTTTATAGAATTTTCGCCTTGGAAAAAGACTCAGAACCACTTTTCGTGGATTTTCAAGAGATTTCTGACGGTGTTTTCACAGCGAAATGTATAGTTGATACTAGTAATCCGATCATTAAAGTAATAAACACCATAAATAGCGTAAAATACGTAAATAACTGCAACATTCAAACAGAAAAACATTCTAATTATCACGTTTATAAAATCAATAACCCAGTAAAACAAGATAGTTGTATCAAAGAACTTAAAAGCATTTTAGAAAAACAAATACCTAGTTATGCTGAAAATAAGCTTATTAACTTATGTTTACAATATTCCGATATTTTTGCGCTAGACAATGAGAAAATTACAATTAATTTTTATGAACAAAAACTATGACTAAACTATACGACGCCAGTATACATTAAAAATTACCGCCTACCGTATTCTCAACGCGAAGACATAAATAAACAGGTTAATAAATTATTGGAAAACGATCTGATCGAAAATAGTTGTTCGAATTATAACAGTCCCTTGATTTTGGTACCGAAAAAAGACCTAAATGGCCTAAAATCTTATAGAATGTGCGTTGACTTTAGGGCTGTAAATAAAAAGTTAATTGCCGATAAATTTCTTTTGGCACGTGTAGACGATATTCTGAATAACCTTGGCCGTGCGAAATTCTTTTCTGCTTTAGATCTTTTTATGGGTTTTCACCAAATTCCACTTCACAAAGATTCAAGAGACATAACATGTTTTAGTACTGACCGCGTAGCTTTTCGATGGAAGGTGTTACCATTTGGTCTAAACGTGGCTCCAAATTCATTTTCAAGAATGATGTCAATTGCATTTTCTGGTATTTCACCCAAGCCTGTATGTATGTAGACGATATAATAGTAATTGGGTGTAGCGAAGCACTTCATCTCAATAATCTAAAAAAAAGTTTTCGAGACCTGTAGGAAGTTCAACTTCCGACTTAACCCAAAAAAATGTAATTTTCTTCGACCTGAAGTAACTTTCTTAGGGCATAAATGCTCAGCAAATGGGTTGCTACCAGACGATTCAAAAATTTAAGCAATTAAAAGGTATCCTAATCCACGGATATAGACGCTGTCCGAAGATTCGTGGCATTTGCAAATTATTATAGGGGATTCATTCCAAATTTCGTTTCTTTAGCAGCTCCATTGAATCGTTTGAGTAGACGAAAGGCTGAATTTAATTGGGATACGGCATGTGAATTAGCTTTCGAAAAACTAAGAAAAAGTCTGATTTCTCCAAAACTATTACAATATCCAGATTTCACCAAAGAATTTTTAATTACGGTTGATGCTTCAAAGTTAGGTTGTGGTGCGATACTGGGTCAAAATCATAATGGTAACGACTTGCCAATTTGTTTTGTTTCAAAATCCTTTAGCAAATCGGAACAAAATAAAGCAATAATAGAATTAGAACTTTTGGCAATATATTTTTCAATAAAGCAATTTCGTGCATATGTCTATGGCACTCACTTCAAAGTTAAATCAGATCATCGTCCACTAGTTTATCTATTTAATATAAAAGATCCGTCGTCGAAAGTTTCCAGAATCCGATTGGAATTGTCCGAATATAATTTTACCATAGAATATATTAAAAGAAAATCTAACGTAGGTGCAGACGCATTATCGCGAATTTCAATTCAAGAACTTAAAAATTCCAATAATCAAATTTTAGCGGAACAGGCGAGGTCTATGACGAAACGTCACGAACAACTACAACAATCGGCTGAAGACATAAACGAAGAAAATGTCAAATTACAGGTATTCGACAAATTTTCTTATAATTTTTCCAAGAAAATCCATAGGATAAAAAACCAAATTTGTCGTGACAACGATAATGATAAAATCAATTTAAAAATGTATGCGCATTTAAAACATAAAAAACTCGAGTTACTTGATATTGTGTGTACTAACAAAATAATGCAATTAGATGAATTACTTTTGAAGCTTGAAAAAGAAGCTGGTAAACACAATATTAAGCAAGCAGAATGGCAAAAAGATGATCAAATATTTAAATATTTTTCTATTTCAAGTTTTAAAAGTACAGGGAATTCAATTTTAAAAAATTTACAAATACTATTAATAGAACCTGTCGAAACAGTTACGGACAACGACAAAAAACTTAAACTAATGGAAATTTACCACAATGGCCGGATATCAGGTGGTCACTGCGGAAATAAAAAGTTTTACGCAAAAATACGTACAAAATATTATTGGAAAGGTATGACCCGTGATATTGCCACATGCGTCAAAAATTGCAAAAAGTGCCTTTTGAATAAAGTCAAGCCAAAAACCAAAGAAAATTTGTTGCTTACACCAACACCCTCCATACCTTTCGATGTCGTAGTTATAGATACAATAGGACCTTTGCCTGAGTCGAATAATGGGAATAGGTTCGCGGTTACCATTATGTGCGACTTAAGCAAATACCTAGTTACAATATCAATCCCTGATAAGACAGCAAAAAAAAATTGCAACTGCCATTTTTGAAGGCTTCATCCTCATTTATGGCATAATGAAATCAATTAAAACCGATTTAGGAACCGAATATAAAAATGAAATTTTCTCTGAATTAACTAAACTCCTAAAAATCGGCATAATTTTTCTACAGCCTACCATCATGAAACCCTAGGTACAATTGAAAGAAATCATCGGGTGTTTAATGAATATTTACGAGCTTTTTTAAATGATAACTTCCCCGAATGGGACGTTTATTTGAAATATTTTACATTTTTGCATAATAAAACTCCTAGTACAGTTTTTGATAATGGATTTACTCCATACGAATTAGTATTCGGTAGAAATGTTAACTTACCAAATGAAGTTCAGAACGAACAAATCGATCCAATTTACAATGTTGAAAATTATGCAAAAGAACTAAAATATAGACTACAAAAAACACATAAAATAGCAAAAGATCTAATTAATAAACATAAAATTAAAAATAAGGATCTATATGATAAGAGAGCGTGTCCGTTAGCAATTAATATAAACGATAAGGTAGTAGTACAAAAAGAACCTAGAAACAAACACGAAATTATTTAACAAGGACCATATATAGTCACAAAAATTGATGGAGTTAATGTCACGGTTTTAGATGAAATAAATAAAAAGGAAAAAACCGTTCACAAAAACCGAATCAATAAACTAAATTTAAATTTTTTTTCTCAAACCAATTTTTAAAACTAACTTGTAACTAATTTTAAGTTTTCATTACTCTATTGAAGCATGAAATCTCAAATTAAAATAATTTATATTAACATACGAAAAAAAAACAAAATTTTAAAGTTAGGAATTTTAAGTTACATTTCAATTGGCATGTAAATAAAACCAAATCTTAATATGCACGCACTATTTGTAAAAAAAATATATAATACTTTAATTTAATGCAATAGAAATTAGAAAACAAATTACATGTAAGTAATGTAATTAATATTATAATATTAACAAAATTTCATAGGTAAAAAGAAAAACATTCTTCTGACTGAACGAATGAGAAAAAAGGGGAGGAACACCCTAATTTCATACATCCATTCAACCAAAACAATTTAAGTCATAGGAACAAGAAGAATATGACAAATCTGGTCAACTTGTCAGATTCTTCTTTTTCTAAGGAAGGGTGGTATAACCGCACTGCGTTACCCAGCCTTTACGCACTAAATACACCCCTGAGTGCAAATGGCATCGCTGTCAGCTTTTGCTGAACAGCAATGCCAATTGCACTCAGCAGGGCCAGCTGCATTCAGCAATGAAAAATGATGGCCGCTGAGGTGGGTTGAGAAAACGAATTAGATGAGAGTCGTGTGAGTGAACAAGAGTGGCGGTCGTGCTAATAGTAGATAAGAAAAGTGAAAGTATTTATGAACTAAATTTATTAAAGAAGTAAATGTTTAAAATAAATAGAAACACTTTATTGTAAAATATAAAAACAACATTTTATTTATTTAAACAATAAACAGAAAAAGTAAGTGTGGGTGTGTAGTGGCAGCGAGTGTGTGGGCAAAAACATTTTTTTATGGTGTCTAAGATGGACACCTTATACAGTCCTACATAATTTAATAACGGAGGAATTGTTACTAATGAATTGTTTTTAAAAAATAACCGTCTGCCGACGTACGAAATCGTATATAAGGGCGACAAATTAGCTTGTAATATCAGAAGCTTGGAGATAGGCATACGAGTCAGTGGGCTTCTACCACTGGCCAGAACACGACCTGAAGGTTTCTACTTCATTTCGTGCTTACTTTTTATATTTAGTAGGAGGTTTCTACTCCAACTGACTGAGAGCTTGGCAGAGGGGTTCTACCTCAGCTACTCTTATCGAGGCAGGGCCAGAGAATAGGCGTAACTATTATGAAATATTGAATTTTTAAATAAACTTTATAACGTACACACATGAAGCTAGGAGATGGGCATATGAGTCAGTGGGCTTCTACCACTGGCCAGAACACGACCTGAAGGTTTCTACTTCATTTCGTGCTTACTTTTTATATTTAGTAGGAGGTTTCTACTCCAACTGACGGAGAGCATAGCAGAGGGGTTCTACCTCAGCTACTCTTATCGAGACAGGGCCAGAGAATAGGAGTAGCTATTAAGGGATATTGAATTTTTAAATAAATTTTATAACGTATTTTCAAAACTCCTTTGTATATTTATTTCAATGGGAATAGGTTCTCCCACCAACTATAAGAACCCTGGACGGACTGGGCATACCTCAGCAAAAATAAGTCCGTCACATATAGCCAAATTGCACTTTGATAGGTTTAATTGTAAACCTCGTTTACTAATCTTCTCTAATAGTGTCCTCAATAAAATTCTATGTTCATCGAAAGTTGCCGTCGCTATAAATATTTCGTCCATATATATAATTATTTTCCGTGCGTCAACTAAATCTCTAAAACTGTCGATTATGAAACGTTGGAAAACAGCCGGCGCAGTTTTAAGTTCGAACGGCATTTTGAGATATTCATACTGTCCATTCGGTGTCACAAACGCTGTGTATGGAATGGACTCCGGTGACATCGTAACCTGATGAAACCCATTTTTCTTATCTAAAACAGAAAAATACTCTTAACCCCCAGATATTCTATACAATCCTCTATAAGCGGTAGAGGGTAGTTGTCCCCTACGGTTATTTTGTTTAAACCTCTAAAATCAACGCAGAGACGGGTTCGACAATTTTTCTTTTTTTTACAAGTACTATGGCTGAAGCGTAAGGAGAATTACTCTCTCGTATAATTCCACCCTTTTCTAAATCTCTTACAATATCCTGAACTATATTTCGATCGGCAAATGATAACCGGCTAGGTGCACAGTAAAAGGATACATCAGTTGTTAAGCGAATCTTCATTAATTATATTATCCTCGAGCTTAACAGCATTAATCAGTGCATCAGATTTCAAAAGACTAAACTTGTTTAAGACTTCGTCCAGCTCATCAGACAAGTGGGTGCATTGGGTGTTTCTATACAACAATAACGTTCCCGTCGTATATATACGATTTATTTTAGTTAAGCGTATGTTAAATTTCTTCAAAAAGTTTCTACCAAGAATAACGGGCAAGCGCATTTCATTTTCAGGCAAAATATTCAATTTAATAATTTTTATTTCATTTTTATATTTCACTTTACTAAGCACTTGACCCAAAATGTTTAATTTTAATCCGCCAATACTGCGATAATTATGTTGTGTCTCTCTTGTCCTTAGGCAACTATTCCGCACACACGTTTTTTCATAAAGTTAGTCGACATACCCGCGTCAAGAAGAGAAATGAATTCGTTAAAGTTTGCACTCTCTTGTCGATTGGCCATAAAAGCAATACTTACGGAATTGAACGATTCTAATTCAGTAAGGTCGTCTTCACAAACGGCAGCAACTCGTGGGTTAGCAAGCGGCTTCAATATTTTGCGTGCGTTTGTGCATCAGTAGTGGTCGTGCCCCATATTCCAGCATCGGAAGCAGGACCTAAGCGGGCGTCTCGAATTTTTGGTAATTTGTTTTTATATGGCGTCTCTTGGAGCAGTTGAAACACAGTGGCTGGCTCTTTCCTCCAGCCTCGGCAGTGGATTTATCAGCTTTAAAAGGCTTTGCAAGAGTGGTGGATTGCTTAACGGCAGGAGCGGGCACTATACGTCGAGCCACTCCGACGTTTGGTTTTAAATATTTGGAGTGGTAGCGATTCACTAGCTTCTTTAACTCATCCAGTAATTGTACTGGCATGAGTAAATTTGTTATTGATTTTGTTCCCGATTCCATCAAAAATCAACTCGAGAACGTAAGTCTCCTGAACTCTTCCTCGTTTTGCCAGAGCCTGCATCGTCAAGATGTAGAAGTGTAATGACACTTCTTGTGGTTTCCACTTTCTCTCGCTCAGAATTTTGTAAAGGTCATGGCGAATAATAACATTACCAAACTCGTTTATTACCGCCACTTTCAAATTCCGATAGATGAGGACAGATGTCGTTGTCAAAAAGACACGCGCTGTACCATGTAACGCGCGGTGTAAACTTAACAGCTTAAATGGGTCATCTGTATTGACAGTGCGCATGATTTCCTCGAAGTCATCAAAGAAGTGACGGACTGATTGTGTAGCATTGTCACCACTAAACTTAGGAACGGCATGTTTAATTTCAGCGAATGAGGCTTTACAAACAATTGGTTGAGCAATCGAGGTTTTTAGTTTGTTAATTTGTCGCTGTAGTTCCAGCATTTCGCGCTCTTTTCTTAGCACTCGTAAATTTTCGTCCAAACTATCGGCGGCATAAATATTCGGAACGACAACGTCGTTTACAGCGGCAGCGTTATCGGCATCGGCAAAGGAATTTATATCGGCAGCGGCATTTTCGTCGAAGTTATGACGTTCAGTAGCAATATTTTCGGCGACTGTATTCCGGGAATCAGCATTATCTCTTGCCACATCAATTAAAGTGGCCCCGTTGTTCGGAGTCACCACATCTTCCATGTCCGATACGTTCTCGTCCAGCATTTCGCCATTATTGCAGTTTTCAGCATATAAACGCTTTATTTGCGCCATCGTGTCCGTAGCTGGAAAATCGACACCGGCCGCAATTAAGGCGTCAATGAAAAACTGCTTTGTAAGCTGTGTTGGCATATTATATTTTTTCTTTAATTTAACAATGGGTACTTGCGCCCCACACCTAAAGTTATAACAACAATATATATTATAGACTTTTCCAGTTAATTTATTCTTTATGTGACATCTATAAAATGGCTGACGTGTTCGCTTTGGCCTTCTTTCACGAATAATAAAATTAAACACACATACATTATAAGAAAAGAAGTAGGAGGTAGAGAAAGAAAGATAAGACTGACAGGGCTGCCACCAAGCAGCGTTGTTACATAAAGTTGCCATTCAGAGTCAAAGTTACAAGTGTTGGCATACAATTTAATACATTGTATTTGCGCAAAAGGGTTGGTCAACATTGAATATTTTTCGCTTGTGCGCATTGAAAAAACTAACAAGCGATCTTTGCTTGTTGCTTGCTAGTAACATTCGTCAACATTGCGAGCGACGAACACAATCGATGTTACTGGGCCAAATGCTCAGCGACAACTAAACTAAAAAGAATATGAATACGAGTGAATTGAGTGTCCACAGTTGTGCCACTATTTGCCGATGTCTGAACTAAAATCATCTTATTGGTACTGGTTTAGTTCATAGATGAATGGATTTGCGACTCTTTGTTTCGAGAGAGCGCTGTCAATGATGCCACTCCAAACAAAAATGAATAAATCGGAATATGGGGATTTTTGACATACATTTCGGCGATTTTATAGTTTCAATCATTTAATAAAATTATAGTCGAAAAATATTCATTTTTTTGAATTTATTTTACAATGATACGACTGGTTATAGTTTTATATATAAGCAAATCTACATAAGTAAAATTTACATTTTTAATAATTTAATTAATCAAATATTGTAACGCATTTAGCTCACAGTGAAAACCAAATATTCTCTTCAAATTTAAGTAAATCGGATCCAAACTATAATAGTTAACATCATTTAGGGAATAGGGCTTATCTTACATGTCTGACGTTCCAGGTTCTGTGATCAAAATGGAGGTTGCATTGGGACTTCATATTTACAAAACCAGTTTTTAGTGATAACTTTTGAAAGGGAAATAATATTTACCCTCCGCCTTCGAACTAATAATATTTACACCAAACAAGTATTTTTATCTTTTTTTCGATATTTTTTTAACACATTTCTACAGTTGTAGGTCATACTAAAGTTTACCGAAATTTTCGTACAACTTTTTTGGGGAACAAGGTGGGATCTTTTGTTGTTGGTCGACATTTTCCGTCACTTGATTTTTGCTGGGTACTTATGTGATTGCCCATACTGCTCACATATATAGGGCAAATATTCAGAAACTTTCGGGTTGTACTGTTCACACAACTTTTTTGGGGAACAAGGTGAGATCTTTTGTTGTTGGCCGACATTTTCGGTCACTAGATTTTTGCTGGATTGCTTTAATGTGTACATTATACTGGGTCGAAAAAAAGTTGCTAATGTCCGCCCCTAAATTTAAAGATTATGTTGAGAGGGTTTCGGATATTTTTTTTAAATTTTTTTAAAATTGATGTGTCATTATTTCCGTTTAATGTCCTTTTAAGCTATGAAGTCGTTTTCACATGATTAGGTCAGCTAACAAAATTGTACCACCCCCCCCCCCCCCCCCCCCCCCCCCCTAATGTATGTTTTTTTCCTTACCAAACGAAAGTACTTAAAAATTCAAGAAAATATTGCTTTGAAACCATATTACTAAAATAATAAACAAAGAAGTTATAGCACTTTCAATATTTATTGCAACTGTTATTTTACCTGATTCTTATTATACTTAGACCTGCAACTCATGATATTTTCGGAGGAAAAAATGCAGGGTTTGCATTGAAGAGTTAATAAAGATATGCCAAATATCATGAATAGGGGAAGTTAAAGTAAATAAGTGAGTCAAACCTGTTGTTTCGTATTTATACTAATAACGCTATGCGACAAAATCAATCTTTTTTTTTGGGTATTGGACAAACCCCCCACATTTTTGTAGAGATTGAGGCTTAGGTAAACAAAGTACTATCTCCGTTTTTCGCACTTAGCCTCCAAAAATTAGATATCGGCTTACATAGTTCGAAGTTCGAAATTCTATGTTTCGAAATTTTATTTTTTTGTTAACGCTCCTCTTTCTACGATTTCGTACGTCGGCGGACGGTTATTTTCTAAAAACAACTCATTAGTAACAATTCCACCGTTATAAAACAATGTAGGACTGCGCGCAGGTAGTCAGTAATTTTACAACAAAATTATAAAAGGTAGAAATGCAAAAATCGAATACTAGCCTAACGCTACTTTCGCTGTATTTTATTAGTATATACATATGCTTAGATGCTAACATACGCATTATCATGCCTATGGTTTGTACATATATATGTATATGCATACTTTCGATCATGTAGGATAATCCGCTATCCCGGCATTTAGCTTTACCCCAATTTTCGGGAGCCCTAATATACATAAAACCCCGTGTACCTAGCATCGTACATCTGTTGGTTGTATGCCTGCCGTGTTTTCCAATCTTCGCTTTACCTATTGAATTCAATCATTTGTGTTTATGCGTGTGTTTGCTGTCGCTTGGTTCTGATGGTGCGTTGGCCTCGCTTGATGCTTTCGACTTCTGCTTACGTCGTGCGTTGGTGTGTCGTATGCTTCTGCGTAAGTATGTATTGCAAAATTCCAATTAGTAGCGGCGCTTATTTTTGGCGACTTGCTGCTGATCTCCGGTTTTTTCAAATTATTATGTATATTGTATTTGTAGTTGAGTGCATTGGATGCCCAAAGGGTTGGTTGGCCGGCGCAACTTTATGTTTTGTGCGTATCCACTTCCCTTCCAAAGGTTTTACTGTATCTTAGGGTGACCTATATTTGAAATTTATGTGGGCGAAAATGTAAATATTTTGTTTGCGCGCAAAAGTGCGCAAGTTTGATTTGTCCTTCAATTTAGTAATTACTAACTCAATATACAACAGAATATATGTATTTTGACGTGTAATTCATAAAGATATAGTACATGTCATAAAATGTCATAAAAATGTATAAATGGTAAATTCAGGGTTATAAATTCAATTATTGTATACAATGTATGTTGAAAATTGAATATGAAAGTATATGTTGTGAGGGTACAAAACCCTCGGTTTTGGGGTCCTCGGCCTCCCTCCTCACACGATCCGTACGCCGAAGTGGTCGCCCATGCTGCCTTCGTCGTCACTGCCGTCGTTGGCTATATCAGGCTCAATATGTCGCTGTTGTTGTCGTTGAGGCTGCCGTTGACCTCGCTGGCCAAACGGCTTAATATTTCGTTGCCGTCTTTGTGTTCGTTGCTGGCGTTTCGCTGCCCTTCCCGTCGGTGTTGTTTGTGATGCCAGACTATACTGTAACTGAAAGCTCGTGGATTTTTCTTAGGGTGTTCACACCGTATATGGTGGGGTCCTCGGCCTCCCTCCTCACACGATCCGTACGCCGAAGTGGTCGCCCATGCTGCCTTCGTCGTCAATGCCGTCGTTGGCTATCAGGCTCAATATGTCGCTGTAGTTGTCGTTGAGGCTGCCGTTGACCTCGCTGGCCAAACGGCTTAATATTTCGTTGTCGTCTTTGTGTTCGTTGCTGGCGTTTCGCTGCCCGTCCCGTCGGTGGTGTGTGTGATGCCAGTCTATACTGTAACTGAAAGCTCGTGGATTTTTCTTAGGGTTTCCCACCGTATATGGTGGATTTAAAAAAATGTGGTATATCATGAGCCTAGTTACAGGGTATATTTAAGTGATTATGCAATTATGGTTAGAGTTTATCGGGCTTTTAGTGGTTGACCCGATGTCCGGATATTTCTTGAAATGAAATTTCTTCGTGTATGATTTGATACTGTTCCGGTTGGGCGTGTACGTTACTACCGATATGATTCGAGTTGCAGTAGAATCTCACGTAATACTCCGTTATTCCGGAGTTGTCTCGGGGTGTGTGTTCGTTTAGGGCCGTTATAGGGAACTGCCTTCCTATGTGTAATCTTGATCCAGGTATCGGTCCTCTGGCGATCTCTACTTGGTGCCTCGTGCGACCTGTACCTAATTTTCTGGAAAAGTTCGTACCTGAGTCTCCGTATTGTTTTGCACTTGAGCGGCTCTGTATGCTACCAGCTGTTGGCTTGTACTTTGGTCCTCTTCATGCTGTCTCTCGGTCTCTTCGCTGACTAGTGTGAGCGTACCACAGATGGCTACCTCGCTGTTCTCTCTCTGTTGTTGTACCTCGGAAATATTGTTTGCTGTTCGATTGGACGCAGTTGACGGGATTTGATCTTCACTAGCATTATTCTTGTTACTCTGTTCATGCCTTTGCTTCCTGGATTCGTTGTTGTCGGCGGCGTCCGTTGCGTTGTATGCTTTCAGCTCACTTAAGTGGGCTGTCCTCCCCTTTCCTCTGGAAACTTTGTCTAGCTCCACTTTGTCGGGCGCCATATGTGACGGACTTATTTTTGCTGAGGTATGCCCAGTCCGTCCAGGGTTCTATAGTTGTTGGGAGAACCCATTCCGATTTAAATAAATAAACAAAGGAGTTCTGAAAATATGTTATAACATTTATTTAAAAATTCAATATCCTTTAATAGCTATTCCTATTCTCTGGCCCTGTCTCGATAAGAGAAGCTGAGGTAGAACCCCGCTGCTAAGCTCTCCATCAGTTGGAATAGAAACCTCCTACTGAATATAAAAGTAATCACGAAATGAAGCAAAAACCTTCAGGTCATGTCCTGGTCAGTGGTAGAAGCCCACTATCTCCTACCTTCTGATCTTACAAGCTTATTTTTCGCCCTTATATACGATTTCGTACGTCGGCGGACGGTTATTTTCTATAAACAATTCATTAGCAACAATTCCTCCGTTATAAAATTAAGTAGGACTGCGCGCAGGCAGTCAGTAATTTTACAATAACGGATTCGGACCTGTACTCCTCGGCGCTATCATCGCCACTTCCCTCCCCGTACCTGGCAGCCGCTGTTTTTCGCCGTAGCCGCGTCCTAAATGGGGCCCACTCGCACCCTTCACTATGGTCATCGGAAAAATCGGAATAATTAGGCGTATTCATTGTTACTCGCTTAACGATACTTTGAAGTTTGGCCTGCCGCGGCCCGGTTTATATATGTTTTCTTCTGACGCGTTAGACGGTACTTTTCCTGGCAGTGGGTATCACTCAATCCTTCTTACCAAATTAGGTTTTGTAACTTTCATCAGGATGTTGCTATGTTGTTGCTCGTCGCTGCTCTTCCACTTTGTGGTAGGTGTGATACCAGTCTATACTGTCAATGAAAAACTGGTGGATTTTCCTTAGGGTGCTCCCACCGTATATAGTGGATTTTTTTTTTTTTGTAAAAACGTGGTATATCATGAGCCTAGTTAGGGAGTATATTTATGTGATCATTGGGGTTAGAGTTTACCGGGCTTTAGTGCTTGATCCGAAGTCCGGGTACTTATTGAAATTAAATTTCTTCGTGTATGATTTGATACTGTTCCGGTTGGGCGTGTACGTTACTACCGATTTGGTTCGAGTTGCAGTAGAATCTCACATAATAGCCCGCTATTCCGGAGTTGTCTCGGGGTGTGTGTTCGTTTAGGACTGCTCTAGCGAACTGCCTTCCTAGGTGTAATCTTGATCCAGGTAGCGGTCCTCTGGCGATCTGTACTTGGGTTCCTCGAGCGACCTGTACCTGATTCTCCGATGGTTTTGCACTTGAGTATCTCTGTATGCTACCAGCTGTTGACTTGTACTTTGGTTCTCTCCTTGTTGTCTCTCGGTCTCTTCGCTGACTCGTGTAAGTGTACTACAGATGGCTGGCTAACTTTCTGTTCTCTCTCTGTTGTTGTACCTCGGAAATATTGTTTGCTGTTTTATTGGACGATGTTGACGGGATCTGATCTTCACTAGCATTCTTCTTGTTGCTCTGTTCATGCCTTTGCTTCCTGGATTCCTTGTTGTCGACAGTGTCGGTTTCGTGGTATTCTTTCAGCTCACTTAAGTGGGCTGTCCTCCTCCTTCCTCTGAAATCGTAGTCTAACTCTACGATCACTGGTGATACAAATTTGGTTACTCGGTGAGGTCCACTGTACCTCGGCGCTAGTTTGGCTGAAAAGTTATGCACCGCTTTTGACAGCTGATGCTCCTTTACCAGCACTAGGTCACCCATAGCCGGTTGCCATTGCCTTCTTCTTAAATTATAATGCTTTGTTTGCTCTGCTGATGCTCGCTCTTGCTTCCTTCGTACTATCACGAATATCTCCTTAACCTTCATCGATTTCTCCGCTGGATTAGCTACGCTCTCACCTCTACCGAAAATATGCCCGTCGTAAAGGCTATTGGGAATCCTTGGCTCTCTGCCTTGTACTACATATGCTCGACTGTACCCGGTCGATTCACATACGCATGTGTTTAGTGCGAGTGTTATCTGTGGTATCAGCTCGTCCCATGTTCTCTGCTCATCCCCTGAAAACTGTGCTATCATACTCTTGATGTTGCGGTTCGCTCTTTCTGTCGGGTTCTCCTGCGGTGTGTATGGTGCTGTCAGCTGGTGTTTTACGCCAAGCTCCTCCAAATACTCCTTAAAACGTTTGCTCACGAACTGCGCTCCGTTGTCTGTGTTTAATACCTTTGGAATGCCAAATCGTGCCAAAATTCTCTCTCTAAATCCTCGTATTACGCTCTCTGTTGTTGCCTTTCTAATTGCCATTATCTCCACCCATTTTGATCTGTCAACGAAAACTAATGCCATTGTATTACCATGTTTTGAGCGTAGCATTGGACCAACAAAGTCTGCACACACTGTTGCCCACGGTTCTTCTGGAATTTTAGTTAACAACTTACCCGCGGCGTGTTGTTAACTAGGTTTGTATACCTGACATCCATGAGATTGCTGTAAGTACTTTATTATGTCTCTGAAGATTCCGGGCCAGTAATATCGTGTCGTCGCTCGCGCAATTGATTTTCGAATGCCCATGTGTCCTGCGCTTGGTGTGTCATCAATTTCCACCAGCACTCTGCGTCTCTGAGGGGTCGGTACACATAGCTTCCACGGTACTGCGTCTTCACCATCAACTTGACTCTCTATTCTCCTGTATAGCTTTCCGTCCTCGATCGCATAGTCATGGAATTCCTCCGGAGCCTTTCTTACCTCTGCCTTCTTCCCTTTTAGCCACTTGCACTCGTCTTTGCCTTGCTCTAGCGTCAACGTGCCTAGTTGCTCGTCCATCGGCTGTCTCGAAAGTGCATCTGTCACCACGTTTAACTTTCCCTTTGGATTTTTCGGGTAACACCTTTGTTTTATGGGGCAGTTTAAATTTTTTGAACGCTATTCACAGCCGTCGACTTATGCTACTTTGGTTGCCTCTTACTCGACATTTAATTTGGCTTTTTTTTAATTAATTTGGAGTAGATCCATTTCGAGCATATGTTTCTCTTTTGCCCACTGATGCCTCTCGACCGCCCACTTATTCTCCTCCTCCCAAAATTCTTGTTGGCGGTCAGTTGTCTTTTTTCCGTCCCTATGTACCGCTAGTTTCTCCGAGGGTTTCGTTTTGAGCTGCGTCGGATTTACGTGCTCCAATCGGTTGCAGTGGTCTACAAAATTATAAATTTATTAAAGAGAAAAATGATAAATATAGTCTACTACATTTTCTAAGGTCTCAACTGCCTCAAATATAGGCTCCTCGATGCTCCTCATGGACTCCTCAAAAATTTCTGAGGAAGCTTCGTCCACTATTGGCTTTTCCATTGCTTCTATTTCATATGTTATAACTGAAATAATACATTATTAGATACATTTTGGTTTAACAGAAATATACAACGTCTTACCATCGCTATCGTAACTATTTGCAAAGCCAGTTGCCGTCTGGCCCAACAACGCCGCTAATCTTTCTGTATTTGGGTCCATGTAGCTCCGGTTACGACCACCACCAGTTCTATATATTTCCTGTTTTCCTGTCGCTCCCCTGCCAGGGACTTTCTGGCTTTCCGTTTCATGTTCTCATACTTTTCCTTTAAATTTTTTCGCTCCACGTTTGACGCCCATCTGGGCCTCAAAAGCGCGATCTATTTGCTCCCATACTTTCCGTTTCTGTTCGCAAAAGACCGCGTCGGTTTTTTTATTCTCCAATATTGAGGCGTGCTGCTCAGCCAAAGATATTAGAAGTGTCTCCTCTGCTGATGTAGCATTTGGAAGACGGGGCTTATTTTTACTTCCTTTGAATTCCATTTTACAATTTTTTTTAACTTTGAATTACTTTTTATATACTAAAAAATAGTATTTACTTTGATTTAAGCAAAACAAAAATCAGCGGTTTTACCTATTCACAATGCAACTTTTTCTTTATTTATTCACAATGAGCGGTGTAATCGGTGAGAACTTAACAGGCCTTGGTGAAAACGAAATTCTCATTCAGAATATCAGCGGTTAAGCAATCATTGATTAGATATACCGCTTACCGGCTTTTATGAAAACGGCCCTAACAGTTGCGGTTGAATTTTGTATGTTTCCTTATCTTTTTTTTCAAGTACTGCCGGCAATCGATTTGAGGATTTTGTTGCGGCTTTGCACTACAGCTGCAATTTTGGCACTATGCGCCTTGAAGCTCATACCACTATGGCGCCCAAGCTTCCCTAGGCATAGCCTCGTTGCAGTTGTTAGCACTACACTGTTTGTTACAACGTTAACCTGTTCTTTCTCGTAATATAAAACTAGAAATTTTTTACGACAAACAAAATTTCTGGTAACAGTTCAGAACAGGGGTCGACTGTTAACATGCGTCCAAAAATATAGAGAGAGGTGTGAAAAGACGCGTTTTGACCTCGACAACAATAATCCGAAGGCGGAAAATAAAAATGTGTTCTCTGTCCGTAGATATTTACAGTTGAAGTTGGCAATTTTCACGTTGTAATGTTGTGCACTGAAAAAAATTTTGTGGACAAAGGGATTTTGCACGCATTTAATTTTGAACCCACGCGCGGCCGAAGACTGCCAACGCGGAAAGGCGTTCTGCGCAAAAATAATATCGATGCCACCCCCGGTTTCGCAGGTACCCGTGGTAAATTTTTCGGCTTTTCGTTTATAAATTTTGAACGAGTTAATATTTTTATTTTCGTTTGACACCTCTCACGATATTTTGGACGCGTATTAGCAGTCGACTGTTCTAGAGTATTACCAAACTTCTAATTTATTTTTTCAACATTTTGTGTTCGAATTTTATTAAATTCCCTCAATGTTCTTTCAAGTCGTATGTCGGGGTTGATTCTAGATGGGTAGAGTTTAACCTGATACAGTACCCAGATCGAAGTTTAGCTAGAGTGACGCATATTTCCCGAGGGAGAGTGATTTCCTCATCTGCTGGTTCTGGGAATTTTTCTTTGAGTACCGGATTTGCCGGGCAAGTCCTGGCATAGAGGTCCGACGCCTGTTTGAGGATATCACGTGCCGTTTTGCTTCATACGGGTGTGTTCTCAGGTGCCGTATTTCCTCATAATACTTACGGAGATGACCCCTTAAGCCCCTGGGCGATGTATTCTCATCAATTAGAGGTCTATTGGGATGTCTAGGTTTCTGGGTATTCAACACAAACTGTTTGGTTAGCATCTCATTTCTCTTCTTAATTGGGAATAATCTCGCCTCATTATGTAGATGGTGTTCTGGGGACATAAGAAAACAGCCCGTAGCGGTTTTGAGGGCAGTATTTGTTTTCTTCCAGTGAGAATCCTTTAGGCTTGGCGATCATATGGGAACGCGTACCATGCAATCGACCGGTCAATTGCTTTGTAAGTGGCAATGAGTGTTTTTTGTCTTTGCCCCAAATCCTGCAGGCAAGAGAATTGAGGATTTTATTACGGCTCTGGATCGTAGGAATAATTGCGGTTGCATGCTCTCCAAAATGTAGATCCTGATCGAACGTCTCACCTAGGATTTTGGGTGTAAGACAGTCGGTAGCGTGATTCCATCGACATGGATATTCAATATGGTCGACATTTGGCGCGCTCATGTTGTAAATAAGGAGATTGTTGTTTATTTTATTACCTAGATCATCGATGGGTGGGCCTGGCCCTGTGGCCCTTATTGTGCAGCCATAGGCGTAGGAAACGATAGTGACTCCTTCTGGTGGTGAAGATAGCTTCGATATGTAGAACGTAAACAGAAGCGAGGGTAGGACACCACCCTGTGGTACCACTTGTTTAATGGGCTTAGATGTTGCGTTCCTGAATTGTACCAATGTTTGCCGAAGAGACAGATAATTTTCGATACACCTTTTAATTTACTACGTTGTTCGAGAATCACTGATTTATAAGAAAATAAAAAAAAAAAAAATAGCACGGAGTAATAATTATTATAGTTATTAAACAATCTACAATAAAATTATAATTTTTATTTTCCTATTATTCAGTTTTTATCATAAAACTAAGAAAATAAGGATCGTGAAGAAAGACAGTGACAAAACTATGGTATAACTATTGGTTATAACCATTCTCACTTTAATAAGTATTTGTTGTTTTTTTTTTTTGACTTGAAAAAGTCCTTTTCAAAACTTTTCCTTGGTGATAGTGTATGGGATTCCGGGGATACCCATAGCATTTTCATGACGAATCATGCATCCCATTTAAAAAAAAAAATCACAAAAAAACTAAAATCCGCACATTTATTTTATAAGGCCGAAAAAAAGTTAAATCCGGACTTCTATTTTTTATGAATAGAATAAAAGTTCGACCACATAACTAAGATACGGTTCCTCGAAATAAAATGAATTTTTTAACAATCCATTCTCGTAAATATCTGGATTTGAAACCTGTAGGGACACTACAATTTTTTCTACTAACACTAGAAACTTGTTATCGAAAAACCATAACCAATTGTTGTTGTTGTGGCGATAAAAAAAAACTCCCCGAAAGTTTCGGGGAATGTTATCGATGTTGATGGTCCTTTATATATCCGGTATGTTCCGGTAACATGCAGCATTAAAATACAAGCCCGACCATCTCGGGAACGATTTAATATGACCACATTGAACGTTCTATGCCATACCACCAATATTTTTTTCTGAAGGACTTTTATTACAAAAGGAATACCAGTTTGGGTCCCTGGCTATAATTTTTATAGGTTTCGCTTGTTTTTTATTTCTGTAAAATTTGACGTAATAGGCATACACATTAAACGAAGCTCTAAATATGACTTTTAACGGCTGTCTATCGAAAAATTCAATCTTTTTTTCACGAAATGTTAAGATTCTCAATTTTTCTCAAAAATTATAAAAAACGACAATAAAAAAGCGAAGTGAATGAAGCAAACGCGACCCAGAAGCAAGTGAATATTTTGACAGCCAAAATGAGTGTTCGTGACACTTTGCGTCGCTATATAATAGGAAAAAACATAAGACAATCACCTGCAGTCACCCATAGTCACCGAGAGTCACCAAAGTGAATGAATGCTCTTATATGATACGAATTTGGTTTCACTTGGGTGAATGTGATTCCCCGCGTCGCTTTGCTTTATACATAATAATGCCGTAAATTCACCAACTCCAATATTTTTAAGGGCCAATTAATGGTGACTTATAACCATAAAATCATAACCAAGTAAAACAGCAGATCTAACCTACCTTATGGAAATCAATGTAATCGATTAATGGTGCCATAACATAACGCCAACGCCATAACCATACCATATCCAACCAATTGGTTTTTGGTTTCTCGCCATATCCATAACCTAAAAATGTTTGAGTTGGTGAATTTAATAACTTTTTGTAGATTTTATTCATTGTTTTGGATACGTTATGACTCAGAGACTTATTTTTTGTGGAAAATATTTGTAATTTTTTGCGTTTTCTTGGTTTTTATGAAATTTTCACGATTTTTAGGTTAAGGCACCATTAATCAATCACATTGGAGATGGTTATGGATATGGGTATGGTTACGACTATGGCTTTATGGTTAACGAAGTTTAAT